>NC_061508.1:279066411-279080770 GCF_022539505.1 Lolium rigidum
GGATGCCCCGGTGGTTCACCCCTGCATATTCTAAGAAGACTCAAGCGTCTAAGCTTGGGGATGCCCAAGGCATCCCCTTCTTCATCGACAACATTATCGAGTTCCTCCCCTGAAACTATATTTTTATTCCATCACATCTTATGTGCTTTTTCTTGGAGCGTCGGTTTGTTTTTGTTTTTGTTTTGTTTGAATAAAATGGATCCTAGCATTCACTTTATGGGAGAGAGACACGCTCCACTGTAGCATATGGACAAGTATGTCCTTGGTTTCTACTCATAGTATTCATGGCGAAGTTTCTCCTTCGTTAAATTGTTATATGGTTGGAATTGGAAAATGATACATGTAGTAATTGCTATAAATGTCTTGGGTAATGTGATACTTGGCAATTGTTGTGCTCATGATTAAGCTCTTGCATCATATGCTTTGCACCCATTAATGAAGAAATACATAGAGCATGCTAAAATTTGGTTTGCATATTTGGTTTCTCTAAGGTCTAGATAATTTCTAGTATTGAGTTTGAACAACAAGGAAGACGGTGTAGAGTCTTATAATGTTTTCAATATGTCTTTTATGTGAGTTTTGCTGCACCGGTTCATCCTTGTGTTTGTTTCAAATAGCCTTGCTAGCCTAAACCTTGTATCGAGAGGGAATACTTCTCATGCATCCAAAATACTTGAGCCAACCACTATGCCATTCGTGTCCACCATACCTACCTACTACATGGTATTTTCCGCTATTCCAAAGTAAATTGCTTGAGTGCTACCTTTAAAATTCCATCATTCACCTTTGCAATATATAGCTCATGGGACAAATAGCTTAAAAACTATTGTGGTATTGAATATGTAATTATGCACTTTATCTCTTATTAAGTTGCTTGTTGTGCGATAACCATGTTCACTGGGGACGCCATCAACTACTCATTGTTGAATTTCATGTGAGTTGCTATGCATGTCCGTCTTGTCTGAAGTAAGAGAGATCTACCACCCTATGGTTAAGCATGCATAATGTTAGAGAAGAACATTGGGCCGCTAACTAAAGCCATGATCCATGGTGGAAGTTTCAGTTTTGGACATATATCCTCAATCTCAAATGAGAAAATTATTAATTGTTGTTACATGCTTATGCATAAAAGAGGAGTCCATTATCTGTTGTCTATGTTGTCCCGGTATGGATGTCTAAGTTGAAGAATAATCAATAGCGAGAAATCCAATGCGAGCTTTCTCCTTAGACCTTTGTACAGGCGGCATAGAGGTACCCCTTTGTGACACTTGGTAAAAACATGTGCATTGTGATGATCCGGTAGTCCAAGCTAATTAGGACAAGGTGTGGGCACTATTAGTACACTATGCATGAGGCTTGCAACTTATAAGATATAATTTACATGATGCATATGCTTTATTACTACCGTTGACAAAATTGTTTCATGTTTTCAAAATCAAAGCTCTAGCACAAATATAGCAATCAATGCTTTTCCTCTATGGAGGACCATTCTTTTACTTTCAATGTTGAGTCAGTTCACCTATTTCTCTCCACCTCAAGAAGCAAACACTTGTGTGAACTGTGCATTGATTCCTACATATTTGCTTATTGCACTTATTATATTACTCTATGTTGACAATATCCATGAGATATACATGTTACAAGTTGAAAGCAACCGCTGAAACTTAATCTTCTTTTGTGTTGCTTCAATGCTTTTACTTTGAATTATTGCTTTATGAGTTAACTCTTATGCAAGACTTATTGATGCTTGTCTTGAAGTGCTATTCATGAAAAGTCTTTGCTTTATGATTCACTTGTTTACTCATGTCATATACATTGTTTTGATCGCTGCATTCACTACATATGCTTTACAAATAGTATGATCAAGATTATGATGGCATGTCACTCCGAAATTATCCGTGTTATCGTTTTACCTGCTCGGGACGAGCGAGAACTAAGCTTGGGGATGCTGATACGTCTCCGACGTATCGATAATTTCTTATGTTCCATGCCACATTATTGATGTTATCTACATGTTTTATGCACACTTTATGTCATATTCGTGCATTTTCACGGAACTAACCTATTAACAAGATGCCGAAGTGCCGATTCTTGTTTTCTGCTGTTTTTGGTTTCGAAATCCTAGTAAGGAAATATTCTCGGAATTGGACGAAATCAACGCCCGGGGGCCTATTTTTCCACGAAGCTTCCGGAAGTCCGAAGACGAAACGAAGTGGGGCCACGGGGTGCCCAAACCCTAGGGCGGTGCGGCCCACCCCCCGGCCGCGCCGGCCCGTGGTGCGGGGCCCCTGTGCCCCCTCTCGACTTGCCCTTCCGCCTACTTAAAGCCTCCGTGACGAAACCCCCGAGTACCGAGAGCCACGATACGGAAAACCTTCCGGAGACGCCGCCAACGCCGATCCCATCTCGGGGGATCCGAGGAGATCGCCTCCGGCACCCTGCCGGAGAGGGGAATCATCTCCCGGAGGACTCTACGCCGCCATGGTCGCCTCCGGTGTGATGAGTGAGTAGTCTACCCCTGGACTATGGGTCCATAGCAGTAGCTAGATGGTTGTCTTCTCCCCATTGTGCTATCATTGTCGGATCTTGTGAGCTGCCTAACATGATCAAGATCATCTATCCGTAATTCTATATGTTGCGTTTGTTGGGATCCGATGAATAGAGAATACTTGTTATGTTGATTATCAAAGTTATATCTACGTGTTGTTTATGATCTTGCATGCTTTCCGTTACTAGTAGATGCTGCGGCCAAGTAGATGCTTGTAACTCCAAGAGGGAGTACTTATGCTCGATAGTGGGTTCATGCCTGCATTGACACCGGGACGAGTGACGAAAGTTCTAAGGTTGTGTTGTGCTTGTTGCCACTAGGGATAAAACATTGATGCTATGTCTAAGGATGTAGTTGTTGATTACATTACGCACCATACTTAATGCAATTGTCCGTTGCTTTGCAACTTAATACCGGAGGGGTTCGGATGATAACTCTGAAGGTGGACTTTTTAGGCATAGATGCGGTTGGATGGCGGTCTATGTACTTTGTCGTAATGCCCAATTAAATCTCACTATACTCATCATGATATGTATGTGCATGGTCATGCTCTCTTTATTTGTCAATTGCCCAACCGTAATTTGTTCACCCAACATGCTTGTTTATCTTATGGGAGAGACACCTCTAGTGAACTGTGGACCCCGGTCCAATTCTCTTTACTTGAAATACAATCTACTGCAATACTTGTTCTACTTGTTTTCTGCAAACAATCATCTTCCACACAATACGGTTAATCCTTTGTTACAGCAAGCCGGTGAGATTGACAACCTCACTGTTTCGTTGGGGCAAAGTACTTTGGTTGTGTTGTGCAGGTTCCACGTTGGCGCCGGAATCCCTGGTGTTGCGCCGCACTACATCCCGCCGCCATCAACCTTCAACGTGCTTCTTGACTCCTACTAGTTCGATAAACCTTGGTTTCTTACTGAGGGAAACTTGCTGCTGTACGCATCACACCTTCCACTTGGGGTTCCCAACGAGCGTGTGCTTTACGCGTCATCAAGGCATATGGATCAACAGTGGGATTTGTCCATCCCGATGACGGATAGATATACTCTGGGCCCTCTCGGTGGAATGTCGTCTAATGTCTTGCAAGCATATGAATGAGTTCATAAGAGACCACATACCACGGTACGAGTAAAGAGTACTTGTCAGGAGACGAGGTTGAACAAGGTATGGAGTGATACCGATGATCAAACCTCGGACAAGTAAAATATCGCGTGACAAAGGGAATTGGTATCGTATGTGAATGGTTCATTCGATCACTAAAGTCATCGTTGAATATGTGGGAGCCATTATGGATCTCCGGATCCCGCTATTGGTTATTGGTCGGAGTGAGTACTCAACCATGTCCGCATAGTTCGCGAACCGTAGGGTGACACACTTAAAGTTGGATGTTGAAATGGTAGAACTTGAATATGGAATGGAGTTCGAATATTTGTTCGGAGTCCGGATGAGATCCCGGACATCACGAGGAGTTCCGGAATGGTCGGGAGAATAAGATTCATATATAGGAAGTCATTTTATAAGATTTAAAATGATCCGGAAGGTTCTATGGAAGGTTCTAGAAGGTTCTAGAAAAGTCCGGAAGAAACCACTTTGGAAGGCGGAGTCCCAAATGGACTCCACCTCCATGGCCGGCCAACCCTAGATGGGGAGGAGTCCCAAGTGGACTTCCCCAAAGGGGGCCGGCCACCCCCCCAAATGGAAGGGGGGAATCCCACCCCAAGTGGGATTCCCACCTTGGGTAGGTTTCCCTATCACATGGAAGGTTTTGGGTTCGGGTCTTATTCGGAGACTTGTAGTCCAACACTTGGGGCTTCCACCTATATAATGAGGGCCAAGGGGAGGGGGCCGGCCACCCCAACAAGCACAAGGTGGCCGCACCACCTCAAGTGGCCGGCGCCCCCCTCTCCCCAAACCCTAGCCGCCCCGCTCCTCCACTTCCCGCACGCTTAGCGAAGCTCCGTCGGGTTTCTCCACCACCACCGACACCACGCCGTCGTGTTGTCGGATTCAAGAGGAGCTACTACTTCCGCTGCCCGCTGGAACGGGGAGGTGGACGTCGTCTTCATGAACAACCGAACGTGTGACCGAGTACGGAGGTGCTGCCCGTTCGTGGCGCCGTGATCAAGATCTTCTACGCGCTTTTGCAATGAACGTCTACCGCAGCAACAAGAGCCTCATCTTGTAGGCTTTGGAATCTCTTCAAGGGTGAGACTCGATAATCCCCTCGTTGCTACCGTCTTCTAGATTGCATCTTGGCTTGGATTGCGTGTTCGCGGTAGGAAAATTTTTGTTTTCTATGCAACGAATCCCTACACCGAGGAACCCGGATCGGACGTACTCGAGTATCTCACCATCCACTTCCATGATGGAGACGCCATGAGGTTGAGGGGGGGAGGATGATGAGGGTTACCTTGAGAGAGGCTTCGGTGCCTTAGAGAATGATCGAAACCGATGGGCTCAATCATCGCCGGCATGGGAGATCGCCGTCGCTGAGTTGGGGGCACAAGGTTTTATTTTATTTTGCAGGATTGCTAGAAGAAGAGAGGGGGAGATGATTCTTTACCCATTCATCGAGGTCTTTTGATAAAAAAATTACATGTACAACTCCATAATATATACGTGTTCGCTAAGTTTCACGAAAAATGATATTTTTTGCAGTCTATGTGAAAAAGAGAAATTTTATCTTGTGAAAAATATTTGTTTTAGCACTGAATTTTGTCTTTTTTACACACGTCACACTACAAGTCAATTTTTCATAGAACGACTTTATGAGCATCTACCACATGAAGATGTACGTGCGAAATTTTTGTTTCAGATTTTTTGATATTTCAAAATATGTCTAACATGTATTTTTAAATAACGGTTTTGCTATGTCTCAGTCAACTGAGATTTTCTTAAGTCTAAGTCACTTACAAAAAAGTACTTGAGTTGCACTTTTCTGTTAAAAAAGTGTAATTGCACTTTTCTGCCAGAAACGTGCAACTGGACTGAGTTACACTTTTCTTTGAACTGCAGTTGCACTTTTCTAAGTTGACTGAGACTTAAGAAAATCTCAGTCAACTGAGACATAGAGACACCCTTTAAATAAAGGGAGCATACGCTCACATGTGCCAAAACATCACTCCCAAGTTTCTTTATATCCGGTCATCACTAAAGAAGATGTTGATGAGCTCATTGTTATTGCTACAACAGCTGACATTATGCCTCTGCAAGACACGGATAACGAAGAAAATGATTTAGTGGAGCAAAGATCCAGAAAAAAAAGTATGTTTGTAGAAAGCCTTAAAAGTGAACATAGGAGATCTTCATCTTGTCAACTAAGCAAGAATATCGAGAAAACGCTTCCAAAAACCCTCTAGCTACAGGCCTGTAACAAAATCTGTAAATGTGAAACTGCGGGGACATATATCACCTAGACTTTGATTTAAGATTTTATCAAACATGACATGAACATTTAGTAGCTTACCGAGCTTATTCCAGAGCCTCCAGGTTTAGAATACTACTGCTTGGACTTGTGCTGAATAATTTACTTGTTAGCATAAGCCAATTATCAAGATAGGAAAATCTTTCAAAAATACAAAAAAAAACTCTTTGGAGCTATTGACCATATAATTTCTTCCAACAACCTAAGTGTAAGGTACATTGAATAATGCTAGGTTTGCAGGAAAGAGGTATATGAATGATGTGGTGGTGTCCAGTGTGCAGCCACAACCCTGCCATCATGATTGCTTTATTATTTTTTCAAGATCATGATTTTTTTTCGAGATGGGGCATCCCTAGCCTCTGCATCAATCGATGCATGCGGCTTTCTTTCGTAAGAATCACTTTCTTGTGGAGGAACCACATAAAAATCTTTATTTTTAGTGGCACCTTCAGCTTCTAGATATGCTTCTTGAGAGAAACCGTGTGTCCAGAGAGGAGATCATTGTACATGGACCTCACAGAAAAAACACCAGAAGCAGTTAAGTTCCATTTGAATCTATCCTCACTATTAGTTAACTGTACCATAATAAGCCTGTGTAAGAGATGTGTCCATCTTTCACATATGTGGTCATTTAAATTCCTCCTAAAAATAATATTTAGAGGATTTGTGTCAAACACATTTTCAACCGCGACATTAATGTGATTTACAATATTATAAAGAGACGGGTACTCTTTCGCCAAAGACTTATGACATAACCAAATGTCCTCCCAGAATCTAGTGTTCATCCCATTACCAACCACAAAAGAACCCCGAGATAAAAAAATCCTCCACTTTCATTAAGCCCTTAAAAAAAGGCGAGTCACTTGGTTTTTCTGAAACTTGTGACAAAGTTTTAGAATGCAGGTATTTCTTAGTGAGCAGCTCTTGCCAAATTCCCTCCTCATTGAAAAGTTTGTAAAGCCACTTGCTGAGCAAACTCTTATTTTTCAATCTAGAACCTCTACCCAAACCGCCCTTGTCCCTGGGTCTACATATAATATTCCATTTCGTTGACCTGTATTTTTTCTTGTGACCATCACCTTGCCAAAAGAACCGGGACCTAAATAAATCTAGCCTCTTTCGAACTCCTTTCGGAATCTCGAGAAATGGAAGCATAAACATTGGTAGACTAGTTAAACCGAGTTAATCAGAACCAATCTATCGCCATATGACAAAAAATTTCCAATCCAACTACTTAATTTTGTCTCAAACCTGTCCTCCACCGATTTCCATTCATCGTTTCTCAATTTGCGGAAACGGATAGGAATCCCTAGATATATAAAAGGAAGTTAACCTATGTCACAACCAAAAAGAGATTTATAATCATCCTCCCTCTGGTTGGCCTTCCCAAAACAAAATAGTTTACTTTTATGGAAGTTTATTTTTAGGCCGTTCAAAGATACATAACACTAACTTCATATTAAGTGCCTTTTCAAGATCATGTTGCATAAATAAAATGGTATCGTTAGCATATTAAATAATAGACAAACCCCCATCAACTAAATATGCAATAAGAACCTCCACTTGCAATCAGAATAGCAAGCATATCTGCGACGATGTTAAATAATATTGGTGACATCAGATCCCCGTGACGCAATCCTTTTTTAGTTCGGAAATAATGACCTATGCCATTATTTACCCGGGTGCCCACACTACCCTTCTCTATAAATTTTGTGTATCCATGTACACCATTTAGGATCGAAACCTTTCATTCATAGCGCTTGTTGCAAGAAAGACCAATTTACCTTGTCATATGCTTTTTCAAAATCTATTTTAAACAACACACCATCCAGATTTTTCTTATGGAGTTTATGTATGGTTGATACGTCTCCGACGTATCGATAATTTCTTATGTTCCATGCCACATTATTGATGTTATCTACATGTTTTATGCACACTTTATGTCATATTCGTGCATTTTCTGGAACTAACCTATTAACAAGATGCCGAAGTGCCGGTTCTCGTTTTCTGCTGTTTTTGGTTTCAGAAATCCTAGTAACGAAATATTCTCGGAATCGGACGAAATCAACGCCAAAGATCTTAGAATCCCCGGAAGCATCCAGAACACACGAGAGGGACCAGAGGGGGGGGCACAGGCCCACCAAACCACATGGTGGCGCGGCCTAGGGGGGGCCCGCGCGCCCCTATGGTTTGGCCAGCCCTTCGACCCTCCTGCGCCGCCTCTTCGCCTATATAAAGCCCCTGGATCGAAAACCATGATACGTTCGACGAAAACCACAGAAACCTTCCAGAGCCGCCGCCATCGCGAGGCCAAGATCTGGGGGACAGGAGTCTCTGTTCCGGCACGCTGCCGGAGCGGGGAAGTGCCCCCGGAAGGCTTCTCCATCGACACCGGAGCCATCTCCACCACCGTCTTCACCGCCATCGCTGCCTCATGATGAGGAGGGAGTAATCCACCCCCGAGGCTGAGGGTTCCGCTGTAGCTATGTGGTTCATCTCTCTCCCATGTACCTCAATACAATAATCTCATGAGCTGCTTTACATGATTGAGATTCATATGAGTTTGTATCACAATTTATCTATGTGCTACTCTAGCAAAGTTATTAAAGTAGTTCTATTCCTCCCGCACGTGTGTAAAGGTGACGAGTGTGTGCACCGTGTTAGTACTTGGTTTATGCTATGATCATGATCTCTTGTAGATTGCGAAGTTAACTATTGCTATGATAATATTGATGTGATCTATGCCTCCTACATATGCATGAAGGTGACGAGTGTGCATGCTATGTTAGTACTTGGTTTAGTCTATTGATCTATCTTACACTATAAGGTTACTTAAATATGAACAAATTGTGGAGCTTGTTAACTCCGGCATTGAGGGTTCGTGTAATCCTACGCAATGCGTTCATCATCCAACAAAAGTGTAGAGTATGCATTTATCTATTCTGTTATGTGATCAATGTTGAGAGTGTCCACTAGTGAAAGTGTAATCCCTAGGCCTTGTTCCTAAATACTTCTATCGCTGCTTGTTTCTTGTTTCTCTGTGTTACTACTGCTTGCAATACTACCACCATCAACTACACGCCGACAAGCTATTTTTCGGCACCGTTGCTCTACTGCTCATATATATTCATACCACATGTATTTCACTATCTCTTCGCCGAACTAGTGCACCTATTAGGTGTGTTGGGGACACAAGAGACTTCTTGCTTTGTGGTTGCAGGGTTGCATGAGAGGGATATCTTTGACCTCTTCCTCCCTGAGTTCGATAAACCTTGGGTGATCCACTTAAGGGAAAACTTGCTGCTGTTCTACAAACCTCTGCTCTTGGAGGCTCAACACTGTCTACAGGAAAGGAGGGGGAACGTAGACATCAAGCACTTTTCTGGCGCCGTTGCGGGGAGGAAAGGTAAAAGGTACTCACACTCCGAACCTCGGCTACTAAGCTATTTCCCGGCGCCGTAAGTACTCAAAGCTATTTCCTTTAGATCCTGCAATTGCAACTTTTTGTTTCTTGTTTACACTAGTAAGGCATAATGGACAACAATGAGCTTTTTACTCTATTTTCTGATTTAAGACATGGATGGTTTGATCCGAAAATTAAAAAACCCATGGAACATATTAGTATGAACACTTTGAACACCATTGTTGCTAATGATATGGAAAATTCTAAGCTTGGGGAAGCTGGTTTTGATGAGCATGATCTTTTTAGTCCCCCAAGCATTGAGGAGAAAATTTTCTTTGATGATACTTTGCCTCCTATTTATGATGATTATAATGATATTGGTCTTTTGGTGCCACCTACTATGGAGAGTAAATTTTGTTGTGATTATACTATGCCTCCAACACTTGATGAGAATAATAATGATAGCTACTTTGTTGAATTTGCTCCCACTATTACTAATAAAATTGATTATGCTTATGTGGAGAGTAATAATTTTATGCATAAGACTCATGATAAGAATGCTTTGTGTGATAGTTACATTGTTGAGTTTGCTCATGATGCTACTGAAAGTTATTATGAGAGAGGAAAATATGGTTGTAGAAATTTCCATGTTACTAAAATACCTCTCTATGTGCTGAAATTTTTGAAGCTACACTTGTTTTATCTTCCTATGCTTGTTACTTTGCTCTTCATGAACTTGTTTATTTACAAGATTCCTATGCATAGGAAGCATGTTAGACTTAAATGTGTTTTGAATTTGCCTCTGGATGCTCTCTTTCGCTTCAAATACTATTTCTTGCGAGTGCATCATTAAAACTGCTGAGCCCATCTTAATGGCTATAAAGAAAAGAACTTCTTGGGAGATAACCCATGTGTTATTTTGCTACAGTACTTTGTTTTAAATTTGTGTCTTGGAAGTTGTTTACTACTGTAGCAACCTCTCCTTATCTTAGTTTTGTGTTTTATTGTGCCAAGTAAAGTCTTTGATAGAAAAGTAAGTACTAGATTTGGATTACTGTGCAGTTCCAGATTTCTTTGCTGTCACGAATCTGGGTCTACCTCCCTGTAGGTAGCTCAGAAAATTAAGCCAATTTACGTGCATGATCCTCAGATATGTACGCAACTTTCATTCAATTTGAGCATTTTCATTTGAGCAAGTCTGGTGTCATTTTAAAATTCGTCAATACGAACTGTTCTGTTTTGACAGATTCTGCCTTTTATTTCGCATTGCCTCTTTTGCTATGTTGGATGAATTTCTTTGATCCATTAATGTCCAGTAGCATTATGCAATGTCCAAAAGTGTTAAGAATGATTGTGTCACCTCTGAATATGTTAATTTTTATTGTGCACTAACCCTCTAATGAGTTGTTTCGAGTTTGGTGTGGAGGAAGTTTTCAAGGATCAAGAGAGGAGTATGATGCAACATGATCAAGGAGAGTGAAAGCTCTAAGCTTGGGGATGCCCCGGTGGTTCACCCCTGCATATATCAAGAAGACTCAAGCGTCTAAGCTTGGGGATGCCCAAGGCATCCCCTTCTTCATCGACAAATTATCAGGTTCCTTCTCTTGAAACTATATTTTTATTCGGTCACATCTTATGTGCTTTACTTGGAGCGTCTGTATGCTTTTATTTTTGTTTGTGTTTGAATAAATTAGATTACATCATGCTTGTGTGGGAGAGAGACACGCTCCGCTGGTTCGTATGAACACATGTGTTCTTAGCTCATAATATTCATGGCGAAGTTTTCTTCTTCGTTAAATTGTTATATGGTTGGAATTGGAAAATGATACATGTAGTAATTTGCTAATGTCTTGGGTAATGTGATACTTGGCAATTGTTGTGCTCATGTTTAAGCTCTTGCATCATATACTTTGCACCCATTAATGAAGAAATATATAGAGCATGCTAAAATTTGGTTTGCATAATTGGTTTCTCTAAGGTCTGGATAATTTCTAGTATTGAGTTTGAACAACAAGGAAGATGGTGTAGAGTCTTATAATGTTTTCAATATGTCTTTTATGTGAGTTTTGCTGCACCGGTTCATCCTTGTGTTTGTTTCAAATAAGCCTTGCTAGCCTAAACCTTGTATCGAGAGGGAATACTTCTCATGCATCCAAAATACTTGAGCCAACCACTATGCCATTTGTGTCCACCATACCTACCTACTACATGGTATTTCCTGCCATTCCAAAGTAAATTGCTTGAGTGCTACCTTTAAACAATTCAAAATTTATCACCTCTGATTTGTGTCAATGTTTTATAGCTCATGAGGAAGTATGTGGTGTTTATCTTTCAATCTTGTTGGGCAACTTTCACCAATGGACTAGTGGCTTCATCCGCTTATCCAATAATTTTGCAAAAAGAGCTGGCAATGGGATTCCCGAGTCCCAAATTAATTAACAAAAATAGACACTCCTCCATGGTATGTGATTGTTGGACGGCACCCGAAGGATTCGGTTAGCCATGGCTTGTGTAAGCAAAGGTTGGGAGGAGTGTCATCATCATAATAAAACTAAAATAAAAAGGCACTCCTTCATGGTATGAGATTGTTGGCAGGCACCCGAGGATTCGGTTAGCCATGGTTTGTGAAAGAAAGGTTGGAAGGAGTGCCACCCAAAATAAAATAAAATGGGAGCCGCTCTTTGAAGGTTTGT
Source organism: Lolium rigidum (assembly GCF_022539505.1). NCBI lineage: Eukaryota > Viridiplantae > Streptophyta > Magnoliopsida > Poales > Poaceae > Lolium > Lolium rigidum. The sequence goes on from NC_061508.1 coordinate 279,078,486, forward strand.
ACGGCAAGGGGTTAGAGTACCCGCTACCATTCGTTGACAACAACATACACCTCTCAAAACTTTATTTTTATGCTCTCTTTATGTTTTCAAAATCAAAGCTCTAGCACAAATATAGCAATCGATGCTTTTCCTCTATGGAGGACCATTCTTTTACTTTCATTATTGAGTCAGTTCACCTATTTCTCTCCACCTCAAGAAGCAAATACTTGTGTGAACTGTGCATTGATTCCTACATACTTGCATATTGCACTTATTATATTACTCTATGTTGACAATATCCATGAGATATACATGTTACAAGTTGAAAGTAACCGCTGAAACTTAATCTTCCTTTGTGTTGCTTCAATACTTTTACTTTGAATTATTGCTTTATGAGTTAACTCTTATGCAAGACTTATTGATGCTTGTCTTGAAGTGCTATTCATGAAAAGTCTTTGCTATATGATTCACTTGTTTACTCATGTCATATACATTGTTTTGATCGCTGCATTCACTACATATGCTTTACAAATAGTATGATCAAGATTATGATGGCATGTCACTCCGAAATTATCCGTGTTATCGTTTTACCCGCTCGGGACGAGCGGAACTAAGCTTGGGGATGCTGATACGTCTCCGACGTATCGATAATTTCTTATGTTCCATGCCACATTATTGATGTTATCTACATGTTTTATGCACACTTTATGTCATATTCGTGCATTTTACGGAACTAACCTATTAACAAGATGCCGAAGTGCCGGTTCCTGTTTACTGCTGTTTTGGTTTCAGAAATCCTAGTAACGAAATATTCTCGGAATCGGACGAAATCAACGCCAAAGATCTTAGAATCCCCGGAAGCATCCAGAACACACGAGAGGGACCGGAGGGGGGCACGAGGCCCACCAAACCACATGGTGGCGCGGCCTAGGGGGCCCGCGCCCCCTATGGTTTGGCCAGCCCTTCGACCCTCTGCGCCGCCTCTTCGCCTATATAAAGCCCCTGGATCGAAAACCACGATACGTTCGACGAAAACCACGAAACCTTCCAGAGCCGCCGCCATCGCGAGGCCAAGATCTGGGGGACAGGAGTCTCTGTTCCGGCACGCTGCCGGAGCGGGGAAGTGCCCCCGGAAGGCTTCTCCATCGACACCGGAGCCATCTCCACCGCCGTCTTCACCGCCATCGCTGCCTCATGATGAGGAGGGAGTAATCCACCCCCGAGGCTGAGGGTTCCGCTGTAGCTATGTGGTTCATCTCTCTCCCATGTACCTCAATACAATAATCTCATGAGCTACTTTACATGATTGAGATTCATATGAGTTTGTATCACAATTTATCTATGTGCTACTCTAGCAAAGTTATTAAAGTAGTTCTATTCCTCCTGCACGTGTGTAAAGGTGACAGTGTGTGCACCGTGTTAGTACTTGGTTTATGCTATGATCATGATCTCTTGTAGATTGCGAAGTTAACTATTGCTATGATAATATTGATGTGATCTATGCCTCCTACATATGCATGAAGGTGACAGTGTGCATGCTATGTTAGTACTTGGTTTAGTCTATTGATCTATCTTACACTATAAGGTTACTTAAATATGAACAAATTGTGGAGCTTGTTAACTCCGGCATTGAGGGTTCGTGTAATCCTACGCAATGCGTTCATCATCCAACAAAAGTGTAGAGTATGCATTTATCTATTCTGTTATGTGATCAATGTTGAGAGTGTCCACTAGTGAAAGTGTAATCCCTAGGCCTTGTTCCTAAATACTGCTATCGCTGCTTGTTTATTGTTTTACTGTGTTACTACTGCTGCAATACTACCACCATCAACTACACGCCAGCAAGCTATTTTACGGCACCGTTGCTACTTGCTCATATATATTCATACCACATGTATTTCACTATCTCTTCGCCGAACTAGTGCACCTATTAGGTGTGTTGGGGACACAAGAGACTTCTTGCTTTGTGGTTGCAGGGTTGCATGAGAGGGATATCTTTGACCTCTTCCTCCCTGAGTTCGATAAACCTTGGGTGATCCACTTAAGGGAAAACTTGCTGCTGTTCTACAAACCTCTGCTCTTGGAGGCCCAACACTGTCTACAGGAAAGGAGGGGGAACGTAGACATCAATGGTTTCATGTAAAATAACTATTCCCTCTAGAATATGTCAGTCGGGTATGAAAGCAGTTTTGGTTAGTTGTATAACATTTTCAGCTATTGTGGATACTCGATTCGTCCCTACTTTGGTGAAGAATTTGAACAAACAAATGAGACGGTACTGTTGTATTTGTATAGCATTTATTTTT
>NC_061508.1:279380870-279468171 GCF_022539505.1 Lolium rigidum
TGTCCAAACTGAAAACTTCCACCATGATACATGGCTTTGGTTAGCGGCCCAATGTTCTTCTCTAACATATGCATACTCAAACCATTTGATCATGACATCACCCTTACTTCAGACAAGACGAACATGCATAGCATCTCACATGATATCCAACAAAGGTAAAAAGTTGATGGCGTCCCCAGGAACATGGTTATCGCTCAACAAGCAACTTATTAAGAAATAACATACATAAGTACATATTCAATACCACAATAGTTTTTAAGCTATTTTTCCCATGAGCAATATATTGCAAAGACAAAGGATGGAATTTTAAAGGTAGCACTAAAGCAATTTACTTTGGAATGGCAGAAAAATACCATGTAGTAGGTAGGTATGGTGGACACAAATGGCATAGTTTTTGGCTCAAGGATTTTGGATGCACGAGAAGTAATCCCTCTCAATATAAGGCTTAGGCTAGCAAGGTTGTTTGAAGCAAACACAAGTATGAACCGGTACAACAAAACTTACACAAGAACATATTGCAAGCATTATAAGACTCTACACTGTCTTCCTTGTTGTTCAAACACTTTTACCAGAAAATATCTAGACCTTAGAGAGACCAATCATGCAAACCAAATTTCAACAAGCTCTACGGTAGTTCTCCACTAATAGATTAAACTACATGATGCAAGAGCTTAAACATGATCTATGAGAGCTCAAAACAATTACCAAGTATCAAGTTATTCCAAACCATATGAAGCATTTTCTGATTCCAACCAAATAGCAATCAACGAAGCAATTTTCAGCCTTCGCCATGAACATTAAAGCATAACTAAGAACACGAGTGTTCAAATGAAAAAGCGGAGCGTAATATCTCCAATATAAGGATGGTGGGATCCAACTTTATTCAAACCAAAAGAAAAATAAAAGCAAAAAGACGCTCCAAGTAAAGAACATAAGATGTGATGGAATAAAAATATAGTTTCACTAGAAGTGACCTGATAAGTTGTCGATGAAGAAGGGGATGCCTTGGGCATCCCCAAGCTTAGATGCTTGAGTCTTCTTAAAATAGGGATGAACCACCGGGGCATCCCCAAGCTTAGACTTTTCACTCTTCTTGATCATATTGTATCATCCTCTTCTCTTGACCCTTGAAAACTTCCTCCACACCAAACTTAAAGCAAACTCATTAGAGGGTTAGTGCATAATCAAAAATTCATATATTCAGAGGTGACATAATCATTCTTAACACCTCTGGACATTGCACAAAGCTACTGAAAGTTAATGGAACAAAGAAATCCATTCAACATATCAAAAGAGGCAATGCGAAATAAAAGGCAGAATCTGTCAAAACAGAACAGTCCGTAAAGACGAATTTTCCAGAGGCACTTAACTTGCTCAAACGGAAAAACTCAAAACTAAGGAAAGTTGCGTACATATCTGCGGATCACGCACGTAAGTTGGCAGATTTTTTTGATTGTTTTACAGAGAGTTCAATGCAAACTCGTGACAGACAGCAATTCTGTTTCTGCGCAGTAATCCAAATCTAGCATCAACTTTACCATAGAGACTCTACTTGGCACAAAAAAACATGATAAGGAGAGGTTGCTACAGTAGTAAAAACTTCCAAGACACAACAAAACGGTAGTAAAATAAAGGGATTTCTATTTTCGTGCCCTCGGGTCCTTAGTTGTGCTCAGTTTTCCCCAGCTCCTTAGTTTTTCCTCAGTTTTACCCAAGCGTTTGTCTGAAACCATCACACGTGATGTAACGGCCGGTTGCCCGACGGTTGACCGTTATCTTCGACTAGTGGGGCCACGTAGAGCCTGCAAAGACACGTCGGACCATCCATCTTTGTTTGACCGTAAGCATCGGCTGTATCCACGACCAAAACGCGAACGAGTGGGGCTTCGGTATATCAAATGACAAGTGGGGCCATGACGCTGATACAAGGGGCAATACACGGGTAGGATTATATTTTTAAACGGAGCTCTACAGCGATGGCACGGAGGAGGTGGCATGCGGGGTGCCGAGATGAGATCGACGTCCACAAAGAACTGCATGAGGCGAGACCAGACGCATTAGATAGATATGAACTAGGCGCGTTTAACCATGCAAAGAAGAGAAGAAATGGTCGACGACATCGACGACCACCTCAAAACTTTGACTGACCGTGTCGGACACGAACGCGAGCAATGTAGAGAAAACTAGTGTCTCTCCTTTACGGCGTGTATAGGTGGGTGCTAGGAGAGTGTGGTGGCGAAGGGAAAGACCTCGCGGCGGTCCGTGGCGTCCAGCATAGCGGGTCGGCGTGGCCGTGCCCACGGCGGCGTGCATGCATGTTCGGCATTGGCATCGGCATGTACGTTCGGCATTGGCCTCGGCGGTATCTCTGGTGTGTCGGTGATCGAATGAGGGGACGGGATTGAGGGTGCATCCCGACGTTGACCTAGCAGTGGCGGCGAGCATAGCCGTTCTGACCATGCCGATATCGGCATCGGCATCGTTTGGAGGCTGTGGTGCTCGAATCAAGTTGAGATTTGTTTCTTGTAGGCCAAAATGAATTTGAAACAAGTTTCATGTTGAAGGTTAGGTAACGAAAGTTTGTAACTATCCCAAAATTATACTAGCGCCATGGTGAGGTTCTTTTTGATAGAGCTATACGGTTGGGCAAACTTTTTTGACACTTTTTAGATAGGGTTCCTTGTTGTTACACGTATGGCATCATGTATGGAAAATTTGGGGTAATTTGGAGATGTTCGAAAAAATCACTTTGCTTAAGCGCATGCCGTTTCGTCTCGTGAAACCTGCTTTTCTAACAAGGTGATTTTTTCTACCTTCTCTAAATAACCTCAAATTTCATACAGATGATCTTCTATACATAGATAGATAGATTGTTTCGTTTTTACGTTTTTCGAACTTTTTATTTCCCTTTATAATACCCAATTGATTTTCAGGTCAAAACCTCGAAAAACAGCATCATGTATGGCATCATTTTCACCCTAAATTTCAAATTTTCTGAAACTTTCCCTTTTAGATATTCCTTATTGTTATAGGTATGCCATCATGTATGCCAAACTTGGTTAGGTCTCACTGAAACCAGCTTTTGTAACAAATTAGTTTTTTTCTGCCTTTTCTAAATGACCTCAAAAATCATACGTGATAGGTTTATCATTCTATACAAAGATAGATGGTTTATGATTTTTTGCGTGAAAAGTAATGGCTACAACAAAGGGAATCGGTGATGGTTTATCATTTTTTTTGCGAGAAAAGTAATGGCTATAACAAATTGTTGATGGTTTATCATTTTTTTTGCGTGAAAAGTAATGGCAACAACAAATCGGTGATGGTTTATCATTTTTTTGCGTGAAAAGTAATGGCAACAACAAATCGGTGATGGTTTATCATTTTTTTGCGTGAAAAGTAATGGCTACAACAAATTGTTGATGGTTTATGATTTTTTGCGTGAAAAGTAATGGCTACAACAAATCGGTGATGGTTTATCATTTTTTTGCGTGAAAAGTAATGGCAACAACAAATCGGTGATGGTTTATCAATTTTTTTTGCGTGAAAAGTAATGGCAACAACAAATCGGTGATGGTTTATCATTTTTTGCGTGAAAAATAACGCCTAAATGATTTTATAATTTTTAGCGCGTGAAAAATAATACAGAAAACTGCCCTTCAGCATACATAGAGGGTGGAAGCTAATTAACCGCCAACAGAGAGAGAGGGGTTATCCTGCCCGTTCCCTATATCATACGATCAACGGTCGGCGGGCACGATCCGCGTGACATGGGCTAGACCAATCGGGCGATGTTGCACGTCCGCGAGAATTTGTGAAGAGAGAGGGCAAAGCCGAGTACTATCAAGAAACCAAGGGCACCTGAGTAGTAAATAGACTAAGGTATTCAAATATGAGATTTAAAAAATGGAAAATGCGTGTTTTGTACAATGAAACCCATCTTGGCCTACCTCAAACTATTTGCAATACCAATATACATCAGTGTGAGAATTGTGGCCTCATTTAGACAAAGTATGATTTGGGGGAAGCTGTTTTGGGAAGGGCTTATTGTGGAAAACCATGCACCTTCATAGCTACTAGGTGATTTGAGAAGTGGCAATTTGTGGTAAACTTGATTTATCTATGATTTGAGAAGTGGCAATTTGTGGTAAAGACTCCATGAGTAAGTGCCACTCTTTTTCGGATTTTTTTGCACATTAAATGACTCATTTAACTAGTTAATCCCATTTGTTGACTCTCTGTTGACCAGCCACTTGAGGGTAAAACTGAGTATATTGCACTAGCCAGTATTAGCACTCAAGGGGAAAATTGAGCACACAAAAAATGCTAGTATAAGACTCGAGGGTATACCTGAGTATATCTAAATTTCCAGGGTTAGACTCGAGGACACATGCAATTGTTGACGCGTAGACACGGGTCGCGGTGGAGAAGTCGAGACGTGCAATCGTGGACGCGTGTCGCGTTGCAGAAGTCCAAGACGTGCAGACGTGCATCTGTGCACGCGTAGGACGCGGGTCGCATTAACCACCCCTCGCCTTTATAGACGCCTCCTCGCACTCTCTCTGTCACTCTCACTCGCTCACGCATCGCCAACTCTCTCACGTCCCATCATCTTCTCCAAAGCAAAAAACCCTCTCCCTCTCCCTCTCCCTCTTCCTCTTCCTCCGCCGGAGAGATGGACAAGGAGAATGCCAATCCCATCGTCGAGGTAGGCTCGAAGCGCGACGCCTCCATCTTCGGCGCCGTCCCCTCTACGGAAGTCGCCGCCGCCGCCGTCGCCGGTGCATCGGAGGCTGCTGCCGCCGGTGGCAGTCAGATCCCGGCGGGATGGGACCCCTACGACCCCGTGCCGTACGTCCCGCCCCCGAACCCCTACGACACCTCCTTGGAGGACCCATGGAACGAGGTAACTACGGTTTGCTTCCTTTTTTGTTCCCCATTCCTTTTTGAACCCTATTTTTGCTGGTGTAGATGGATCTGTAGATTGATGAGTATTGGGCAAATTTTTACGCCGATTTTATTCCATTTTGTTTTGATCACTTCTTGATTTAGTTTAAGATTTGGGGTTCGGCTGTTCGGTTAATTTATGCAAGTAATATTGGATCTCAATCAGTTAATTTATGCAAGTAATCATGGGATCTCAATCAGTTATTTTATGCACTAATCAAAAGATATCAACCGTTTAATTTTGCAAATAATCTCGAATGTGTTCAAGTTCAGATCTAGTTCAGATCTAGAATCTGTTTCTTTGCCTATGATGAATGGTTGGGCACAATTTTTTACGGGGAGGGTTCAGCGAACCATTGCTGTGTACAAATCTGTTGTGCATGAGCTTTAGTTCGCTAACACCTTCCCCGTAGATATATAATCATGTCCACTCTAACCGAGGCTGACTCGTTTTTCTTAACTTTGTTATCATGTACGTTAGTCATCGTTGCAACTCATTCACTAGTTTCTGTTTGATATGGATCAGATGTCGGCAGCGACGTCGGCGGCGACGAAGAGGAGGAGGACGTCAAGACTCGTCGAGTCTTGCGGAGGCTGCAGGTCGGCCGATACATCTCCTACTTCGCCAAGGAGGTCTACGAGTGCCCCTTCCGCACCGGGAGACTCGGCGCCACGGACTTCAAGCTGCCTCGTCACGCATGCTGAGAACATCAGCAACACTTTCCCCAACGTCGGCACGACGGTGAACGTCCACTCCTTCCGCGCCAAGCACGGGGCGCTCGACATGCACCTCCGCGGCTTGCGGCGGGTGGAGATCTCCGCCGGGCGCATGCCTCCGCTCAAGCCCAAGGCTCCCAAGGGGAGCAAGAGCAACAAGTGGAGGCAGAGCCGGATGGGGTAGGCGGAGTCCTGGACGTGTGCTGCTGTCTGCTCGCCTCCTAGTTTGTTGTTGGGATCCCTTTTTGTTAGCTAGGGATCCCTTGTTGTTATGTTAGTATGATGGTGCTGTGAAGAACCTGTTACTATGTTGGCTGCTGTGTATGCAGCTTATTATCTATCCATATTATCTAGGGATTATCTATCCCTAGTCTACTATATTTTGTTCGCCGTACTTAGTTTTCTTGATTTACTTTGACTCGTGAATTTATCGTACATTATCCTGGAGATTTGCTTCTAGATTTAACTACATACATATGGACCGGAGGGAGTACTAGATTTGCTGCCATATTGGGCAAACAACGAGGGCCAAAAGGCACAAATAATTGAAGAAAGTCAGAAATGCAAGCTTCTCTAGATTTTATACTAATTTGGTGAAAAGGACGAGAGAGAAAGAGGGGAAAAAGGTGCACTTAATAATGCCAATTTGGGGCCGAGAGAGACAGAACCCAGCTCCTGCTCACGTGCAACCAAACGCTTCTCGTCCTGTCCCACGCGGTCCCTTTCTACCAGCCCCACGCGACGCGGGCCCACACGACGCAGCCCCACACGACGCGACCCCACACGTGACAGAATGGTCAACTAAACGGAATCCTGCCGTCTGAGCTGCTTCTGCGGGTTTCAAACAAGGGCTTGGGGAAAACTGAGGAAAAACTAAGGAGCTGGGGAAAACTGAGTACAACTAAGGACCTGAGGGCACGAAAATAGAAAGCCCTAAAATAAAACCATGGGTTATCTCCCAAGAAGTGCTTTCTTTATAGCCATTAAGATGAGCTCAGTAATTTTAATGATACTCTCGTAAGAAATAAGATATGAAGCAAAAGAGAGCATCAAGAAGCAAATTCAAAACACATTTAAGCCTAACCCAGTTCCTATGAAAAGGAATCTTGTACACAAATAAATTCATGAAGAACAAAGTGGCAAGCATAGAAAAGCAACACAAGCACAATTTCAAGATTCTCAACATAAAGAGGGGAACTTAATATTATTAAGATGCATATAACCATGTTTCCCTCTCTCATAATAACTTTCAGTAGCATCATGAACAAACTCAACAATATAACTATCACATACAACATTCTTGCCATGAGCTACATGCATAAAATTATTACTCTCCACATAAGCATAATCAATTTTATTAGTTGTAGTGGGAGTAAATTCAATAAGATAACTATCATTATTATTCTCATCACCATAATCATCATATATAGGAGGCATATTGTAATCATAATTAACTTTCTCCTCAATAGTAGGTGGACTGAAAATATCATATTCATCATTGCAAACATCATATATAGGAGGTAAAGTATCATCAAAGTAAATTTTCTCCTCCATGCTTGGGGGACAAAAAATATCACAACCAGCTTCCCCAAGCTTAAATTCTTCCATAGCTTTAGCAATAATGGTGTTCAAAGAGTTCATGCTAATAACATTGCTACAACTATTTTGCAAACAAAGTTCCATGGGTTTTTTAATTTTCTCTTCAAACACATCATGTCCTAATTCAATATAAAGTTCATAGAGATCTCTAATTTTTTTGTTGTTTTTCATTAAGCGTAACTAGTGAAAATAAAAACAAGAGACAAAAAGATATAATTGCAGAATATAAAGGAGATACCTTCGAGCACTCACACACCGGCAACAGTGCTAGGAAATAGCTTAGTAGTCGGAGGATGTGAATACCTTTTACCTTACCATCCCGGCAACGGCGCCAGAAAATAGCTTGATGTCTATGTGTGCTTCTATTCTTGTAGACAGTGTTCGGCCTCCAAGAGCAGAGGTTTGTAGAACAGCAGCAAGTTTCCCTTAAGTGAATCACCCAAGGTTTATCGAACTCAGGGAGGTAGAGGTCAAAGATAGTCCTCTCAAGCAACCCTGCAATTAAGATACAAGAAGTCTCTTGTGTCCCCAACACACCTAATACACTTGTCAGCTGTATAGGTGCACTAGTTCGGCGAAGAGATAGTAAAACACATGTGGTATAGATGGTAGTAAATAGTAATTGCGATCTGAAATAAATATTGCAGCAAGCGAACATGTAGCAGAACTTGTTCGAAACGGTGTTTCAATGCTTAGAAACAAGGCCTAGGGATCATACTTTCACTAGTGGACACTCTCAACATTGCAATCATAATTGAATATAAATATAAGCACTTCACTATGCTATTCTGAATTACTCGCTGGCTGGATAACGAACACTGATTCACCATGTAGGGATGCAAAAGCAAACCTTAAAGATGCATTCCCAAGTACTAATAAACACCCCACGCTGTCACTTTGAGCATTCATAGGAGGTACTAACACACCACAATTTCATAGAGACATCCAACTCAAATCATAACCCAGTGAACAAGTATTCTGTGAAATATAGCCTAAGAGACCCACACGGTGCACACACTATCACTTTTACACACGTGGGACAAGGAGTCTCCGGAGATCACATAAGTAAAATCCACTTGAATAACATAACTACATCTAGATTACAAAGCTCATCATATGGATCTCAATCATGCAAGGCAATTCATGAGATCATTGTATTGAGGTACATGAGAGAGAGATTAACCACATAGCTACCGGTAGAGCCCTTAGCCTCGAGGGAAAACTACTCCCTCCTCATCATAGGAGACAGCAATGGCGATGAAGATGGCGGTGGTGTCGATGGAGATGACTCCGGGGGCAATTCCCCATCCCGGCAGGGTGCCGGAACAGAGACTTCTGTCCCCCGAATTGGAGTTTCGCGATGGCGGCGGCGTCCCTGGAGTCTTTTTGGAGTTTCGTCTATCGCTGTCGTGTTTTTAGGTCACGAGGGGTTAAATAGGCGAAGAGGCGGCGCGAGGGGGTGCCAGAGGTGGGCTCCCCACACCTGGGCGCGCCCCCCTCCTTGGCCGCGCCGCCAGGTGGTGTGGGGCCCCCCTGGCCCCTCTCCGGCTCCCCTTCGGTGCCCTGGTTCGTCTCGGTGAATTATGATGTTTGGTCTTCGTTTCGTCGAATTCCGAGAATATTGCCCGAACAGCCTTTCTGGAACCAAAAACAACAGAAAACATGAACTGGCACTTCAGCATCTTGTTAATAGGTTAGTTTCCGGAAAATGCATAAAAACGATATAAAGTGTGAAGAAAACATGTAGGTATTATCATAAAACTAGCATGGAACATCAGAAATTATAGATACGTTGGAGACGTATCAGAGTGACTCAAAGATAAGCTTGAGCACCAATTTCATACTTCACTTCTTGATGATGGCGATCATAATAGCTCTTTTGGCGTGACTGAGCAGTTTTCAGACGCTCGCGAATGATGCGAACTTGATCTTCTGCTTCATTGATTATATCTGGTCCGAAGAACTTTCTTTCTCCGGTTTCAGACAAGTTCAAAGGAGTTCTACACCTTCTGCCATACAAAGCTTCAAAAGCTGCCATGCCCAGGCTGGATTGGAAGCTGTTGTTATAGGTGAACTCGGCAAATGGAAGGCACTTTTCCCAATCTTTACCGAAGGATATAACACATGCCCTAAGCATGTCTTCAAGAATTTGATTCACTCTTTCGGTTTGACCACCAGTTTGAGGATGATAGGCTGTGCTGAAGGAAAGACGAGTTCCCATAGCTTGTTGAAAGCTAGACCAGAACTTTGAGGTAAATAAACTCCCACGATCAGAAATGATCTTCTTAGGAACACCATGGAGACTGACTATCCGTGAGATATACAGATCTGCTAGTTGACTAGCTTTTATGTCTTCTCGGATAGGAAGGAAGTGAGCAACCTTGGATAGACGATCAATGACTACCCATATAGCATCTTTTTCATTTTTGGTCTTGGGGAGACCGGTAATGAAATCCATGCCAATTTCATCCCATTTCCACTCTGGAATTGATAGAGCTTGGAGAGTGCCAGAAGGTCTTTGATGTTCAGCCTTCACACGACGACAAACGTCGCATTCAGCAACGAACTTAGCGATTTATTGCTTCATCCCGGACCACCAGAATCTTTGGCGAAGATCCCGATACATCTTGGTACTATCAGGATGGATGGAGAGGGGTGATTCATGAGCTTCTTTAAGGATTAGCTCTTTTAGATCCGATTTATCCGGCACAACTAGACGCTTGCCGAAATAAACGGTACCTTGATCATCGATGGAGAAACATTTAGCAACTCCGCTAGCAATGTTCTTCTTGATCTCGGTAATGCCAGAATCTTGCTTCTGAGCTTTATTGATCTGGTCTTCAAGAGAGGGCTTCACCTCTAGATTAGCAAGGAATCCGCTAGGAACAATCTCAAGGTTGAGCTTTGCAAGTTCCTCATAAAGAGAAGGTTGAGCTTGCTTAACCATCAGATTGTTGCAATAGGACTTCCGACTTAGCGCGTCAGCAACGACATTGGCTTTGCCGGGTTTATAGTTGAGACCCAAGTCATAATCTTTTATGGCTTCCAACCACCTTCTCTGTCTGTTATTCAGATCCGGCTGGGTGAAAAGATACTTCAGACTTTGATGATCCGAGTACAACTCGCAACGGTTACCATAAAGGTAAGGTCTCCACTGCTTAAGAGCATGAATCACAGCTGCAAGCTCGATATCGTGAGTAGGATAATTGAGCTCATGTGGTTTCAACTGTCGAGAGGCATAGGCCACCACATGGCCATCTTGCATCAACACACATCCGAGCCCTTGGAGAGAGGCATCGCAATAGACAACGAAGTCTTTGCTTGTGTCCGGAAGGATGAGCATAGGAGCAGTAGTCAGCTTGGTTTTCAAAACCTGGAAACTTTCTTCAGCCTTTTCTGACCATTCGAACTTCTTGTCTTTCTTGAGAAGATCGGTCATTGGCTTTGCAATCTTGGAGAAATTTTCAATGAATCGGCGGTAATAACCCGCCAGACCGAGAAAACTTCGAATCTCCTTAGCTGACTTAGGTGTCTTCCAGTCAAGAACGGCTTGAACTTTATCTGGAATGACTGCAACACCTTTTTCAGAGATAACATGACCCAGGAATATGAGCTCTTTTAACCAGAACTCACATTTGGTGAACTTGGCGTAGAGACGGTGCTCACGAAGTTTTGTTAGCACCAGACGGAGATGTTCATCATGTTCATCTTTGGTTTTGGAGTATATCAGAATATCATCGATGTAGACCACGACGAACTTGTCAAGATACTCCATGAAAACAGAGTTCATGAGCCGCATAAAAGTGGCAGGAGCATTTGTAAGGCCAAAGGACATGGCAGTGTACTCGTAAAGACCATAACGAGTTGTGAACACTGTTTTTGGAATGTCCTCCTTGCGGATTTTGATTTGATGTTACCCTGATCTCAAATCCATCTTGGAGAAGACTGTGGCACCGGACAACTGATCAAAAAGATCATTGATTATAGGAAGAGGATATTTGTTCTTGATAGTCACTGCGTTGAGCGGACGGTAATCAACAACCAGCCGCGGAATGTTGGTATCTCTCTTCTTGACAAAGAGGGCAGGGCATCCCCAGGAAGAAGTACTAGGTTGGATGAAGTTCTTCTCTTCTAACTCCTTGATACGTCTCCAACGTATCTATAATTTCTGATGTTCCATGCTTGTTTTATGACAATACCTAGATGTTTTGTTCACACTTTATATCGTTTTGATGCTTTTTCCGGAACTAACCTATTGACGAGATGCCGAAGTGCCAGTTCCTGTTTTCTGCTGTTTTTGGTTTCAGAAATCCTAGTAAGGAAATATTCTCGGAATTGGACGAAATCAACGCCCAGCATCCTATTTTTCCACGAAGCTTCCAGAACACCCGAGAGGGACCAGAGGGGGCCACAGGGGCCCCACACACTAAGGCGGCGCGGCCTGAGGGGGGGGGCGGCCTGGTGTGTGGTCCCCCCGTAGCCCTTCCGACTCCGCCTCTTCGCCTATAAGAAGCCCCTGACCTAAAACCCCGATACGAATAAGCCACGGTACGAGAAAAGTTCCAGAGCCGCCGCCATCGCGAAGCCAAGATGCGGGGGACGGAGTCTCGTTCCGGCACGCCGCCGGGACGGGGAAGTGCCCCGGAAGGCTTCTCCATCGACACCGCTGCCATCTCCACCGCCATCTTCATCACCGCTGCTTGTCTCCCATGAGGAGGGAGTAGTTCTCCCCTTGAGTGAGGGCTCTACCGTAGCTATGTGGTTAATCTCTCTCTCTGTACTCCAATACAATGATCTTATGAGCTGCTTTACATGATTGAGATCTATATGCTGAGCTTTGTATCGCTACTAGTTTATGTGTTACTCATGTGATGTTATTAAAGTAGTCTATTCCTCCTGCATGGTGTAATGGTGACAGTGTGTGCATCGTGTAGTTCTTGTCGTAGATTATGATCATAATCTCTTGTAGGTTATGGAGTTGATTATCGCTATGATAGTATTGATGTGATCTATGCCTCCTTCATAGTGTGATGGTGACGAGTGTGCATGCTATGTTAGTACCTGGTCTATTTTGCAAAGATCTATTATACTCTAAGGTTACTTAAACATGAATATCGAATGTTGTGGCGCTTGTTAACTCCGGCTTGAGGGAGCTCTTGTAGCCCTACACAATTAGTGGTGTTCATCATCCAACGGGAGTATATGTAGCACAAAAGGAAGAGAACTTATTTATTATGTGATCAATGTTGAGAGTGTCCACTAGTGAAAGTATGATCCCTAGGCCTTGTTTCCACCACAAAGAATTGCTTCCCACGCCGACAAGCTATTTTACGGCGCCGCTTGTTTCTTGTTTCTTCGCATCTTTACTTTCTGCAATATTACCACAATCTATACCACATGTGTTTTACTATCTCTTCGCCGAACTAGTGCACCTATACATCTGACAAGTGTATTAGGTGTGTTGGGGACACAGATTCTGCCTTTTATTTCGCATTGCCGCTTTTGTTAAGTTGAATGAGTTTCTTTGTTCCATTAACTTTCAGAAGTTTTGTGCAATGTCCAGAAGTGTTAAGAATGATTGTGTCACCTCTGAACATGTGAATTTTGATTATGCACTAACCCTCTAATGAGTTTGCTTGAAGTTTGGTGTGGAGGAAGTTTTCAAGGGTCAAGAGAAGAGGGTGATATATGATCAAGGAGAGTGAAAAGCCTAAGCTTGGGGATGCCCCGTGGTTCATCCCTGCATATTTCAAGAAGACTCAAGCGTCTAAGCTTGGGGATGCCCAAGGCATCCCCTTCTTCATCAACTTATCAGGTTTCTTCTATTGAAACTATATTTTTATTCGGTCACATCTTATGTACTTTACTTGGAGCGTCTGTGTGCTTTTATTTTTGTTTTGTTATCTTAGTTCTCTGAATAAGTTCATCCTTGTGTGGGAGAGAGACACGCTCCGCTTTTTCATATGAACAAATGTGTTCTTAGCTTTTAATGTTCAAGGGCGAAAGTTGATCGCTTCACTTGTTGCTATTTGGTTGGAATAAGAAAATGCTTCATATGGTCTTGAATAATTTGATACTTGGCAATTGTTTTGAGCTCTCATTAGATCATGTTTAAGCTCTTACATCATGTAGTTTAAATCTAGTAATGAAGAATTACATAGAGCTTGTTGAAATTTGGTTTGCATGATTGGTCTCTCTAAGGTCTAGATATTTTCTGGTAAAAGTGTTTGAGCAACAAGGGAGACAGTGTAGAGTCTTATAATGCTTGCAATATGTTCTTATGTAAGTTTTGCTGTATCGGTTCATACTTGTGTTTGCTTCAAACAACCTTGCTAGCCCAAACCTTGTACTGAGAGGAAATGCTTCTCGTGCATCCAAAAACTTGAGCCAAAACCTATGCCATTTGTGTCCACCATATCTACTTACTATGTGGTATTTCCTGCCATTCCAAGTAAATACTTCATGTGCTACCTTTAAACAATTCAAAAGCTATTATCTCTTATTTGTGTCAATGTTTTATAGCTCATGAGGAAGTTTGTGGTGTTTTATCTTTCGATCTTGTCATTTACTTCTGACAGACTTTCACAATGGACTAGTGGCTCATCCGCTTATCCAATAATTTTGCAAAAAGAGATGGCAATGGGGTTCCCAGCCCCAATTAATTAACTTGCATTAATAATTCTCCTCACATGTTTTGCCCTGATCAATCAGTAAGCAACTTAAATTTGCAAATAGACACTCCTCCATGGTATGTGAATGTTGGTCGGCACCCGAGGATTCGGTTAGCCATGGCTTGTGTAAGCAAAAGGTTGGGGGAGTGTCATCTAATAAATAAAACTAAAGTACCTGTGTAAACAAAAGAGAAGAGGGATGATCTACCTTGCTGGTAGAGATAATGTCCTTCATGGGAGCCGCTCTTGAAAGTCTGGTTGATAAGGTAGTTAGAGTACCCATTACCATTCGTTGACAACAACAAACACCTCTCAAAATTTTACTTTTATGCTCTCTATATGATTTCAAAACTTGAAAAGCTCTAGCACATGATTTAATCCCTGCTTCCCTCTGCGAAGGGCCTATCTTTTATTTTATTGTTGAGTCAGTTTACCCATTTCCTTCCACCTTAGAAGCAAACACTTGTGTCAACTGTGCATTGATTCTTACATACTTGCTTATTTGCATTCATCATATTACTCTATGTTGACCATTATCCATGAGATATGCATGTTGAAAGTTGAAAGCAACTGTTGAAACTTATATCTTCCTTTGTGTTGCTTCGATGCCTTTACTTTGAATTTATTGCTTTATGAGTTAACTCTTATGCAAGACTTTTTGATGCTTGTCTTGAAAGTACTATTCATGAAAAGTTTTGCTATATGTCATCTATTTGTCAAACTATAGATCATTGCTTTGAATCACTCCATTCATGTCATATGCTTTACAATAATGTTGATCAAGATTATGATGGTAGCATGTCACCTCGAAATTATTCTTGTTATCGTTTACCTACTCGAGGGCGAGTAGGAACTAAGCTTGGGGATGCTGATACGTCTCCAACGTATCTATAATTTACGATGTTCCATGCTTGTTTTATGACAATACCTACATGTTTTGTTCACACTTTATATCGTTTTGATGCTTTTTCCGGAACTAACCTATTGACGAGATGCCAAAGTGCCGGTTCTTGTTTTTCTGCTGTTTTTGGTTTCAGAAATCCTAGTAAGGAAATATTCTCGGAATTGGACGAAATCAACGCCCAGCATCCTATTTTTCCACGAAGCTTCCAGAACACCCGAGAGGGACCAGAGGGGGGCCACAGGGGCCCCACACACTAAGGCGGCGCGGCCTGAGGGGGGGGGCGGCCTGGTGTGTGGTCCCCCCGTAGCCCTTCCGACTCCGCCTCTTCGCCTATAAGAAGCCCCTAACATAAAACCCCGATACGAATAAGCCACGGTACGAGAAAAGTTCCAGAGCCGCCGCCATCGCGAAGCCAAGATCTGGGGGACAGGAGTCTCTGTTCCGGCACGCCGCCGGGACGGGGAAGTGCCCCCGGAAGGCTTCTCCATCGACACCGCTGCCATCTCCACCGCCATCTTCATCACCGCTGCTGTCTCCCATGAGGAGGGAGTAGTTCTCCCCTTGGGCTGAGGGCTCTACCGTAGCTATGTGGTTAATCTCTCTCTCTGTACTCCAATACAATGATCTTATGAGCTGCTTTACATGATTGAGATCTATATGCTGAGCTTTGTATCGCTACTAGTTTATGTGTTACTCATGTGATGTTATTAAAGTAGTCTATTCCTCCTGCATGGTGTAATGGTGACAGTGTATGCATCGTATAGTTCTTGTCGTAGATTATGATCATAATCTCTTGTAGGTTATGGAGTTGATTATCGCTATGATAGTATTGATGTGATCTATGCCTCCTTCATAGTGTGATGGTGACAGTGTGCATGCTATGTTAGTACTTGGTCTATTTTGCAAAGATCTATTATACTCTAAGGTTACTTAAACATGAATATCGAATGTTGTGGCGCTTGTTAACTCCGGCTTGAGGGAGCTCTTGTAGCCCTACACAATTAGTGGTGTTCATCATCCAACAGGAGTATATGTAGCACAAAAGGAAGAGAACTTATTTATTATGTGATCAATGTTGAGAGTGTCCACTAGTGAAAGTATGATCCCTAGGCCTTGTTTCCACCACAAAGAATTGCTTCCCACGCCAGCAAGCTATTTTTACGGCGCCGCTTGTTTCTTGTTTCTACTGCATCTTTACTTTCTGCAATATTACCACCATCTATACCACCTGTGTTTTACTATCTCTTCGCCGAACTAGTGCACCTATACATCTGACAAGTGTATTAGGTGTGTTGGGGACACAAGAGACTTCTTGCTTTGTGGTTGCAGGGTTGCTTGAGAGGGATATCTTTGACCTCTTTCTCCCTGAGTTCGATAAACCTTGGGTGATCCACTTAAGGGAAAACTTGCTGCTGTTCTACAAACCTCTGCTCTTGGAGGCCCAACACTGTCTACAAGAATAGAAGCACCCGTAGACATCACTCCTCTAACTTCTTCTTCAGTTCAACCAACTCTTTCGGAGGCATACGATATGGTCTCCGGGAAACAGGAGCAGTTCCGGGAACCAACTCAATGACAAAGTCCACACTTCGATCAGGTGGCATGCCAGGTAACTCTTCAGGGAAGACATCTGGAAAGTCACGGACCACCCAGACATCAGAGATTTCTGGTTTAGGTAGGGCTTCAACGGCATACAACTCGGCTTCAGGGGTAAACCTTGCCGATGGAGGTATTGCGGATGGAGCCCAATACATAATGCTTTTACCAGAAATATCGGTCAGAACAATAGACCTAGCTGCGCAATCAATGACAGCCTTATGCTTTACTAGCCAATCCATGCCCAAGATGACATCAATGTCAGTTGGCTTGAGGGAAATGAGAGAGGTGGGGAACAACAGGTGCCCTATGCTGATTATAACCTCAGGGGTAATCCAGATAGTTTGCCAATGAGACCCAGGAGTTGTGATCTCTAGAGGGGAGGGCATTGTCTCGAAGGGTATATCATGCTTTCTTGCAAACTCTTGAGATATGAATGTGTGCGATGCTCCGGAATCAAACGGAACTGTAGCTAGGATTGAGTTTATATAGAGCGTACCCATTAGGACGCTTGGACCCTCTTCAGCCTCATCGGCGAGAGACATGGGTCGGACGAGCACGACCGGAGGCGGGATATTTGTCATCCTTCTTGGGCTGAGAATATCCACGACCAGCGGACTTACGGGGGCACTCCTTTGAGTAGTGGCCGGGCTGACCACAAGAGTAGCAAGCACCACTAGGCACAGTACCCATGGCAGGACGATAGCTTGAACCACCAGATGGTGGCTTTGAGTTATTGCCAGAAGACCTTGGTGCATAGGGAGCACGAGGTACAACACTATGAGGGATCCAGACACGGCGCTTCTTGTTGTTAGAGGAAGACGCACGAGAATCACCTTCTTCACGCCTCTTGGATTTTTCCAGATCCTTTCTTCCGTTCTCCATCAGAAGAGCACGGTTATGCAGGTCTTGGAATGACTGGAAGGTGAAAGGCAGCATCTCATAGCGTAGCTCAGGGTTAAGTCCCTTGCGGAACAGATCTTGCTTATCAGCATCATCAACCACATCACGGGGTGCATAGCGAGACAGCTGAGTGAACTCACGTCCATATGTCTCCACATCCAGCTTCCCCTGAGTGAAGTCCAGGAATTCCCTCCTTTTGATGTCCATGACAGTCTTGGGGATATAGGCTGCACGGAAAGCTATGACAAACTCCTCCCAGGTAACATCATGTCCTGGAGCTTGAAGAGCCAGAAAACCTTCCAGCCAAGAACCAGCTGCTCCCTCTAACTGGTAGGTGGCGAAGTTCACGCGTTCACCTGGTGGAACATGAAGAGCATTGAACTTGCGCTCGATGGTGCGAAGCCAATCATCAGCGTCAAGAGGCTCCTTTGGGTGGGTGAAGACAGGAGGCAATGCACGGATGAAGTCCCCAAGTGTGACACAGTTGTCGGGACGATGTTCTGTGTTTTGAGCTACACTCTCTAGGAGTTGTTCATTCCTCAGGCGGTTGGTCTCAATGTTGTTAAGAACTTGCGCCATTGTGGGAGGTGGCGGCAGTTCCGGTTCAGCATTTTTTTGTCCACGTCGGTTACGACCACGACCACGACCAGCCATCCTGAAGATAAAGACAAAGACCATGAGAAACGGATTCCTTGGAAAGGATTCAACAGAAAGATAACATCAACTGAATGGAAGGAACAAGATTCAGATCAATTGATGCAACTTAAGGAACACTGAGTTAAGCGACCAAGTACGGAGTACTTATAGAGAAAACAACCCAAACCCGTAGATCCTATAAGTTTGGAAATATCAGGGCAGAGGTAAAACCTTTGAAATCAAAACAAGGTAAGATGACTCAGCATTAGAGTGACACCAGGTAAGGAGTAAAAAGAGTCATATTCAGATGTTTTTGCAAATACTTTTAGGTTTCAAATAGTTTTCACAACTACTAGACTCAACATCGACCAGTCGAAAGGGTTTCCTATAGGCAGTCCTGCTCTGATACCAAAACCTGTCGCGACCCCGGAGGTCAGGGCTAGACAAACCCAGATATCAGATCTGGCATAAGCCTAACCTAGATCTCTAGGGCCTACAGGGTGAGAATCGGTAACACAACAGTGACTCTACGACTGAAAGCAAATATATTACAACTCTTAAAAGAGTTAAGATCCAAATTTATTACACGCAGAGGTCACTGACCACAATTCAACAAGCAACGGAAAGCAAATTATGTTATCTAGATAACAAGACTGCAAAGGGCCTAAGAGGCCATAACATAAGGCGACGTCCCAGCCCATAAGTCTCAGGCTGCCGCCTGAGGAACTCCGAACTACTCGTCGACGTCAAGGTAGAAGCCACCATCTGTTGGAAGGACTTCTTCTGAAACAAAACATGCAAGGCTGAGTACAGGGACTCAGCAAGACTTAGAGCATCTCCAGTCGCATCCCCCAAACGATGTCCGGGCAAAGCGCCGGATTAGTCGTTTGGGGGACGTCCGGACAAAATTTTCGTTTTGAGAAGGTCCCTTTTCTAGCCACGTCCCCCAAACGCGACCTCCAAACAAAAAGTAAGTGTAAAAGTCGTGTCCGGCGTCCCCGGTAGAGACTCTATACACAAGCGATGGGCTAGGGATGCCGGACAACATTTGGAGCACGTCCGGACCGAAGCGGCCTTTGGGGCACGCGACTGGGATGTTTTTTTGGCCGGCGTCCCCCAAATCCCTTTGGGGGACGCTTTGGGGGACGCGACTGGAGATGCTCTTAGTACAACCTGTTAGCAAAGCGGGTATGCGAGGCTTTATGTGGAGCTTATTTTGCGGAAAGCCAGTTTTCCTTTGTAAACAGGAGGGAGCAGAAGCTCGTCTATCCAGACCATTTTCAAAAGGGGATAAGAGAGCGATATCAACTCTAGCTCTAATATCATCATGTTGAATCGACCGAATCTTCATCATCACCTGAACCTATCACCTAGGATCACCCCCTCGACACCCTGAGAGGGGATCCTTATCACACATTGACATCAAGTTTTACGATTAGGTTCAAGTTGTCTATGATCACAGAATCCATCACCAAGTCGTCCATAACCGTGGACACGGCTTTTCGAAAAGATTTACCCTGCAGGGGTGTACAACTTTACCCACACGTGCCGACCGACTCTTAGTGCCACTAGATTAACACACTTCCTTGGTGTGCCGGCAGAGGGTGGTCGACCAAAACCTTTCCCTTACTTCGCCTATTCCATGAGTCAAACTAACTGGGGAACTCCGTCATTGTAGGTAGCCACTCTCCGAGGCGGTCCCGGTCATTATGCGCAGGGGATCCAGTTCAATGCCTCCAGCATCCTTCACCCTAGCCACGCCCTGTATGATGCACTTTGAAAACCTTTTTCACCTTTTCCCCATGTGTATGGCAAATGGAACTCGCAAACTAAATGACTCATGGGTAAGCTAGGAAAGTTCGGGCCAAGGGGTTCCCATGGGCCCCGTGTGGTTGTACGCTCAGTCTTGGTTCCGAAGGCGAGAACTCAGGTCCTAGTATTGGCGATAACGAGTCAAATCACCACATCCCCAAGTGGCGGCCCATCCAAGCCTTTAACATGTTTATCAACATCATCACTGATCTTACCTCGTCATCATGTCAAACTAGGTTCATTCGTAGCTCTGATTCATCAACCGGATGGATCAGACTTCAACAGCTAAGCATGGCTAAGCATATCATATATAAGGCTCTAGCGTTGCGAACAAGCTCAAACCTAGTTTTGCTGGGAGCGGTGGATCAGGAACTCTCGGCTACAAGGATGGAATATGCACACATAGGATAACTACAACTGCCGATAAAACATATTTGAAGCTGATGCAATATGTAAGAACCAGAAGTAAAGCATTTCGAAACCATATATGAACCAGGTTAGGGCTTGCCTTGTCCCTCGTTGTTCGGGTGTTGCTCTCCGGTGGCGTTGATCTCAGGCTCGCGTTCGGTCCTTATCGTGAAGAACCAAACACCGGAAAGGAAGAGCACAATCAAGACATGGATCAATGCAATGCACATAAAGTATGATGACATGTCATATTAAAGGGGTTTGGGTAACCCTAGGTGCATCGACATAAATTAAAGGGGGTTCGGCATCGATCCCGACATATGAGAGGGGTCAATTTAGGGTTTCTACTAGGGCTCATATTTAATTGGTTCAACCATGTATGAAACATGGATAAACAGCTAGGAAATGTTTTTCTAATCATTTTGATATATAATTTTATATTTTTCTGATTTAAAATGAATTATTTTTGAATTTCCCAAGTTTAATTCATTTTAAATCAATTTCTGAAAATTCTATAAAAATAATAAAAGTTTAAGAATTTGGACCCACATGTCATATTTTTATTCTTTTCTAAACATCTATGAAATTATTAAATATCTGACAGTAGGGCCCGCATGTCATATTATTTTCTATTTAAAGAAATACAGAAATAAAATACAGAAAATACATAAAAAAGAATTATGGCGTCAGCATGACGTCATGGTGACGTCATCTGGCCATGAGCTCACAATTGAACTCGGCCGGAATTCAATCGGCCGATTTAGGCCGCGATAGAGCGCGTGAGCAGGGGCAAAAGATGCGCCTAGACGTGGGGAGTTGAGTGGTGGTGGCTCCGCCGGCTATTGGTCGCCGGAGCTCGGCCGGCGGCGAGCTCGAGCGGAGGCCGGGGGCAGGTCCGCGTGGCGGCGGCGCTAGAGAGGGTTAGGGAGGGAAGCGAGGCTATGGGGAGAGAGAGGAGCTCACCGCGAGCGTCGTGGAGGGGTCGGCGACGGCCGGGGATGCTCGCCGGAGCCGGAATCGAGCGGCGGCCGGCCGGTTACTGCGAGCTAGGGTTGGCTCTAGGGGGCGCGGGAGAGAGCGGGGGAGGGGGAGAGTGGGGGCTAGGGTTAGGGCGGCGGCGGGGCTAGTTATAGCCGCCAGGGGGCGGCGTCGGGGATCTTGGCGTGGCCGGCCATCGGGTGGCCGGGCTGCTGCCACCGAGCGCCTTCGGTCGGCGGTAAAGACGATGCCCTTTTGCAAAAACCCCCCCTGGGGTGTGGTGGGGTGCGGCTGGGCCGACCTGGGCCGAGCTGGGCTGGGGCCAGGGAGGGAGAAAGAGAGGGAGGAGCTGGGCTAAGCCCATGAGAGAGAGGAGAGGGTTCTCCCATTATTTATTTTTTTGGTTTTGTTTCTCCAATTCAAAATCAAATTCAAATCTGTTTTTGAATAGAGTTTGGAACTCAAATTTTCAGAGAACAATAAACACACACATGGGTTTTATTGAAAACAACAAAACCATGTGACTTATTTTATAAAATCTTGAGAGAATTTGAGACAAAAATTAGAGAAGGATTTGCATAATAGAAAATGGAGATGCAAATTTTGCTCAAATTCAAACTATATGCATGCAATGCTCATGAACACTCATTTATTTATAAACACAAGGTTGGGATATTACAATATGGTTCACTAAATGTAAAATTGCCAAGTCAACAGATCAAATAATAAAGCCATTAGTTATTAGGATAAAAAATATCATTAAAAAGCAGTTGAGAACTAAGATTTACCACTAGTATAGCTCTTCTTTTCTCCTTCCGTTGAGCTACACAAATATACAATGTTTTTTTGCCACCCATCTTTCCATTCATCTCTTAAATTGTTACAGTTATTCAACATTATTTAAAAATAATGCTATTCAACTGAAAGCAAAGGCATCGTTATATAAAATTAATCGATAGTTATGTATTCACTACAAGAAATCTGTCATAATATGACGTTTTTTTATGATTGGAAATCAAAATGTCATAGCTTTATGACGTTCCTAGCTTTGACCGTCCTTGGCCACTCGGGGGGGGGGGCAAAACCCTAGAAAATCGTGACGTTATTGGGCAAAAACGTCATTGGCAATTTAGGTCAAAACGTCATTAGCAAAATTAAGTGGCCTACGACGTTTTTCCACTGCCGATTGCGACAAATCAATAACGTCATTGGCATTTGGCTCAATACAATTGTATGCAAAATATTATTTTAAACCATAAATATTTACATGTATATCTGTCGCACGTGATCCTTTCAGAACCGATCCTGTATTAAACAAAACTCCAAAAACAAAAATACCGGCTGTCAATTTTGAACTTGTTATTATTAAAA
Source organism: Lolium rigidum (assembly GCF_022539505.1). Classification (NCBI taxonomy): domain Eukaryota; kingdom Viridiplantae; phylum Streptophyta; class Magnoliopsida; order Poales; family Poaceae; genus Lolium; species Lolium rigidum. Next base: position 279,403,413 of record NC_061508.1, read on the forward strand.
GAAAATGAGTGAATTGTACACACCATAGGACATCCAACTTTAGCCACTCTATTATGGGACCCCAAAACTTGGGTCCCGATATCAGTCACATTCGTTGGATTAGACTCGCGCCACCCGCTCCATTTCCCGCTGCAAAACAAAAAATTGTTTAAGTCCCGCCCAGTGTGGGAGGCCCACACCCACTCGCGGGCGAGCAAAATTTTCGTTCAAGTCCGGTCCACTCAGACGCGCGGAACGAAACCCTACCTCATTCTCCCATCTAGCTCTACGCCACCGCCGCTGCCCCTCGCAAGGAGAGGACCTCAACAGCAGCCGTCCCCCTTTAGATTCCCCTCGCGAGTCCCGCTCCCCCGTGCGCGCGCTGCGCCGGATGACCGGCGCCCTCCTCGCCGCCGCGCGCCTCCGCGGATCCTTCAGCGCATCCAAATGGTGCGTCCCCTCCCTCCCTCCGTTCCTCCGCCCCCATCGGGCGCGCCGTGTTCGATGTCTCGCAAGACTACTAACTGACGGGCGCGCGCGGTGTTGTGGTTTGCAGCAAGACCGAGGCGCGGATGGCGGCGGCGAGGATGAAGCTGCTGCGGAACCGCCGCGACGCGCAGCTGCGCAAGATGCGCGGGGACGTTGCCACGCTGCACTCTCCTCGCGATCTCACCAAGCCTCTCCTCTCCTCTCCACTCCACTCTTCGTCCCGTCGGGGTTGCTCTCCTGCATATCCACCAGTGGATCGGCCTCTCTCCAAGACACAACCATGCTCCCCGTGATGAAACCCTAGGGGCGGCTGCGATCTGAGGCGGGAGGTGTTGTGCCAGCCATGGTCGCTGGCGGAAGGACCTCTGGAGATAGTGATGCGCGTAGATGTACACGTCCGTTGGGAACACCAAGAGGAAGGTATGATGCGCACAGTGACAAGTTTTCCCTCAGAAAGAAACCAAGGTTATCGAACCAGTAGGAGCCAAGAAGCACGTGAAGGTTGTTGGTGGAGGAAAGTAGTGCGGCGCAACACCAGTGAAACCGGCGCCAACGTGGAACCTGCACAACACAATCAAAGTACTTTGTCCCAACGTAACAGTGCGGTTGTCAATCTCACCGGCTTGCTGAAAACAAAGGATTAAACGTATCGAGTGGAAAATGATGTTTGTTTGCAAAGAACAGTAGAGAACAATGATTGCAGTAGATTGTATTCAGATGTAAAAGAATGGACCGGGGTCCACAGTTCAGTAGTGGGTCTCTCCAATAAGATAAATAACATGCTGGGTGAACAAATTACAGGTGGGCAATTGACAAATAAAGATTCAATACATATCATGATGATCACTATGAGATTTAATCAGGGCATTACGACAAAGTACATAGACCGCTATCCAAGCATGCATCTATGCCTAAATAATCCACCTTCGAGGTTATCATCCGAACCCCTTCCGGTATGAAGTTGCGAACAACGGATAATTGCATTAAGTATGGTGCGTAATGTAATCAACACAAATATCCTTAGACAAAGCATCAATGTTTTATCCCTAGTAGCAACAGCACATCCACAACCTTAGAACTTTCTATCACTTGTCCCAGATTTAATGGAGGCATGAACCCACTATCGAGCATAATTACTCCCTCTTGGAGTTACAAGTATCAACTTGGCCGGAGCCTCTACTAGCAACGGAGAGCATGCAAGAACATAAACAACACATATATGATAGATTGATAATCAACTTAACATAATATTCTCTATTCATCGGATCTCACCAAACACAACATGTAGCATTACAAATAGATGATCTTGATCATGTTAGGCAGCTCACAATATCTATAACAATGAAAGCACAAGCGGAGAAGACAACCATCTAGCTACTGCTATGGACCCATAGTCCAAGGATGAACTACTCACGCATCAATCCGGAGGCGGGCATGATGATGTAGAGCCCCTCCGGTGATGATTCCCCTCTCCGGCGGGGTGCCGGAGGAGATCTCCTGAATCCCCCGAGATGGGATTGGCGGCGGCGGCCTCTCAGTAATGTTTTCCGTATCGTGGCTCTTGGTACAGGGGGTTTCACGACGGAGGCTTTAAGTAGGCGGAAGGGTAGGTCAAAGGGCGTCACGAGGCGCCGACACCACAGGGCCGCGCGGCCAGGGCCTGGGCCGCGCCACCCTGGTGTCTGGCCACCTCGTGGCCCCACTTCGTCTCCTCTTCGGACTTCGGAAGCTTCGTGCAAAAATAGGACCACGGGCGTTGATTTCGTCCAATTCCGAGAATATTTCCTTACTAGGATTTACTGAAACCAAAAACAGCGAGAAACAACAGACCGGCACTTCGGCATCTTGTTAATAGTGCCGGAAAATGTAAAATAACGCTGTAAAGTATGTATAAAACATTCAAGTATTGTAATAAAAGTAGCATGGAACATAAGAAATTATAGATACGTTTGCGACGTATCAAGCATCCCCAAGCTTAGTTCCTACTCGTCCTCGAGTAGGTAAACGATAACACAAATAATTTCTGAAGTGACATGCTACCAACATAATCTTGATCAACATTATTGTAAAGCATATGAGATGAATGGAGTGATCTGAACAAAAGATTGCTAACAAAGATAATGACTAAGCAAATGAATCATATAGCAAAACTTTTCATGAATAATACTTTCAAGACAAGTATCAATAAGACTTGCATAAGAGCTAACTCATAAGCAATAAATTCATAGTAGAATGCATTGAAGCAACAAAAAGGATGATTAAGTTTCAGCAATTGCTTTCAACTTGTAACATGTATATCTCATGGATATTTGTCAACATAGAGTAATATAATAGGTGCAATAAGTAAACATGTAAGAATCAATGCACACGAGTTAACACAAGTGTTTGCTTCTAAGATAGAAAGAAGTGGGTAAACCGACTCAACAATAAAGTAAAAGATTGGCCCTTCGCAGAGGAAGCATTGATTACTATTTTTGTGCTAGAGCTTTTGTTTTGAAAACATAGAAACAATTTTGTCAACGGTAGTAATAATTCATATGTGCTATGCATAATACTTCCTACAAGTTGCATGTCTCATGCATAGAGTACCAATAGTGCTCGCACCTTGTCCTACTATCTCGGAAACACAGATTCTCATCGCATAACATATGTTTCAACCAAGTGTCACAAAGGGGTACCTCTATGCCGCCTGTACAAGTGTCTAAGGAGAAAGCACGCATTGGATTTCTCGCTTTTGATTATTCTCAACTTAGACATCCATACCGGGACAACATAGACAACAGATAATGGACTCCTCTTTTTCATGCTTAAGCATTCAACAATAGTTAATATTCTCATAAGAGATTGAGGTTGTATGTCCAAACTGAAACTTCCACCATGATACATGGCTTTAGTTAGCGGCCCAATGTTCTTCTCTAACATATGCATACTCAAACCATTTGATCGTGAAGTCCACTAATTCAGACAAGACGAACATGCATAGCATCTCACATGATATCCAACAAAGGTAAAGTTGATGGCGTCCCCAGAAAACATGGTTACCGCTCAACAAGCAACTTATAAGAATTAAGACACATAACTACATATTCATCACCACAATAGTTTTTAAGCTATTTTGTCCCATGAGCTATATATTGTAAAGGTAGAGGAATGAAATTTTAAAGGTAGCACTCAAGTAATTTACTTTGGAATGGCAAGAAATACCACATAATAGGTAGATATGGTGGACACAAATGGCATGGAGTTTGGCTCAAGGTGTTTGGATGCACGAGAAGCATTTCCTCTCAGTACAAGGTTTGGGCTAGCAAGGTTGTTTGAAGCAAACACGAGTATGAACAGGTACAAAAAAACTCACACAAGAACATATTGCAAGTATTATAAGGCTCTACACTGTCTTCCTTGTTGTTCAAACACTTTACCCGAAAATATCTAGACTTAGAGAGATCAATCATGCAAACCAAATTAAACAAGCTCTACAGTAGTTCTTCATTAATAGATTAAACTACATGATGCAAGAGCTTAAACATGATCTATGAGAGCTCAAACAATTGCCAAATTTACCAAACCATATGTAGCATTTTCCACTTCCAACCAAATAACAATTTAACGAAGCAATAAGCTTTCGCCATGAACATTAAAGCACAATTAAGAACACAAGTGTTCCATATGAAAAAGCGGAGCGTAATATCTCCAATATAAGAATGGCGAGATCCAACTTTATTCAAACCAAAACAAAAATAAAAGCAAACCGACGCTCCAAGTAAAGAACATAAGATGTGATGGAATAAAAATATAGTTTCACTAGAAGTGACATGATAATGTTGTCGATGAAGAAGGGGATGCCTTGGGCATCCCCAAGCTTAGATGCTTGAGTCTTCTTAAAATATGCAGGGATGAACCACCGGGGCATCCCCAAGCTTAGACCTTTCACTCTTCTTGATCATAGTATATCATCCTCTTCTATTGACCCTTGAAAACTTCCTTCACACAAACTCCAAGCAAACTCATTAGAGGGTTAGTGCATAACCAAAAATTCACACATTCAGAGGTGACACAATCATTTTTAACACTTCTGGACATTGCACAAAGCTTCTGAAAGTTAATGGAACAAATAAACTCATTCAACATAGCAAAAGCGGCAATACGAAATAAAAGACAGAATCTGTCAAAACAGAACAGTCCGTAAAGATGCATCTGGACTGGGCACTTAACTTGCTCAAATGGAAAAACTCAAAACTAATGAAAGTTGCGTACATATCTGAGGATCACGCTTGTAAATTTTCAGATTTTTTAGAATTGTTTACAGAGACTTATGCCAGAATTCGTGACGGACGAGCAATGTTGTTTCTGCGCAGCGATCCCAAATATAACATCAACTTTAACATAGAAACTTTACTTGGCACAAAAACATGATAAGGAGAGGTTGCTACAGTAGTAAACAACTTCCAAGACTCAACAAAGCAAAAAATTTCTGTAGTAAATAAACACATGGGTTATCTCCCAAGAAGTGCTTTTCTTTAACGCCTTTCAGCTAGGCGCAGAAAGTGCAAATCAAGTAACATCAAAAGATGAAGCATCAACATCATAACTTGTTCTAATAATAGAATCAAAAGGCAACTTCATTCTCTTTCTAGGGAAGTGTTCCATACCTTTCTTGAGAGGAAATTGATATTTAATATTACCTTCCTTCATATCAATAACGAGCACCAACGGTTCGAAGAAAAGGTCTTCCCAACACAATAGGACAAGATGCATTGCATTCGATATCCAAGACAACAAAATCAACGGGGACAAGGTTATTGTTAACCGTAATGCGCACATTATCAATCCCCCCCAAAGGTTTCTTTTTAACATTATCGACAAGATTAACATCCAAATAACAATTCTTCAATGGTGGCAAGTCAAGCATATCATAAATCTTTTTAGGCATAACAGAAATACTTGCACCAAGATCACATAAAGCATTACATTCAAAGTCATTAAATTTCATCTTAATGATGGGCTCCCAACCATCTTCTAACTTCCTAGGAATAGAAGCTTCAAGTCTTAATTTCTCTTCCCTAGCTTTAATGAGAGCATTTGTAATATGTTTTGTAAAGGCTAAATTTATAGCACTAGCATTGGGACTTCTAGAAGGTTTTTGTAAGAACTTTATAACTTCAGTAATATGACAATCATCAAAGTCTAAACCGTTATGTTCTACAGCAATGGAATCATTGTCACCAATATTTTAGAAAATTTCAGCAGTTTTATCACAAACAGCAGTTTCAGCAGTTTCAGTTAATTTTGTGCGCTTTGCACTAGGAGTAGAAACATTGCCAACACCAATTATTTTACCATTGATAGTAGGAGGTGCAGCAACATGTGAAGAATCAACATTACTAGTGGTGGTAATAGTCCATACTTTAGCTACATTATTTTCTTTAGCAAGTTTTTCTTTTTCTTCTCTATCCCACCTAGCATGCAATTCAGCCAACAATCTAATATTATCATTAATTCTAACTTGGATGGCATTTGTTTTAGCAAACCTAGCATCTTCAACTTTCTCGGGCATAACTTTCAATTTTAAAAGATCAACATCGAGAGCAAGACTATCAACCTTAGAAGCAAGAATATCAATTTTATCAAGCTTTTCTTCAACAGGTTTATTGAAAGCAGTTTGTGTATTAATAAATTCTTTAAGCATGGCTTCAAGACCAGAGGGTACACTCTTATTATTGTTGTAAGAATTACCATAAGAATTACCATAACCATTACTATTAGAAGGATATGGCCTAAAGTTGTTGTTACCATAATTATTCCTATAAGCATTGTTGTTGAAATTATTACTTTTAATGAAATTCACATCAACATTTTCTTCTTGAGCAACCAATGAAGCTAAAGGAACATTATTAGGATCAATATGAGATCTACCATTTGCAAGCATAGACATAATAGCATCAATCTTATCACCCAAAGAAGAGGTTTCTTCAACAGAATTTACCTTCTTACCTTGAGGAGTTCTTTCGAGTGTGCCATTCGAGTAATTGATCATCATATCATCAAGTAATTTAGTCACGGCGCCCAGGGTGATGGACATAAAAGTACCTCCAGCAGCTGAATCCAATAGGTTCCTTGAGGAAAAATTCAATCCTGCATAAAAGGTTTGGATGATCATCCAAGTAGTCGATCCATGGGTTGGGCAATTCTTTACCAAAGATTTCATTCTCTCCCATGCTTGAGCAACATGTTCATTATCAAATTGTTTAAAATTCATTATGCTACTTCTCAAAGATATGATCTTAGCAGGAGGATAATATTTACTAATAAAAGCATCTTTACACTTAGTCCATGAATCAATACTATTCTTAGGCAAAGATAGCAACCAATCTTTAGCTCTTCCTCTTAATGAGAAAGGAAACAATTTCAGTTTTATAATATCACCATGTATATCCTTATACTTTTGCATTTCACAAAGTTCAACAAAATTATTAAGATGAGCAGCAGCATCATCAGTACTAACACCAGAAAATTGCTCTCTCATAACAAGATTGAGTAAAGCAAGTTTAATTTCATAGAATTCTGCTGTAGTAGCAGGTGGAGCAATAGGAGTACATATAAAATCATTATTATTTGTGCTAGTGAAATCACACAACTTAGTATTTTCAGGAGTACCCATTATAACAGTATTAAAGTAAACTAGGCAAATAAAGTAAAGACAAGTAACTAATTTTTTGTGTTTTTGATATAGAGAACAAGACAGTAAATAAAGTAAAACTAGCAACTAATTTTTTTTGTGTTTTGTTTAAGTGCAGCAAACAAAGTAGTAAATAAATAAAAGCAAGACAAAAACAAAGTAAAGAGATTGGAAGTGGAGACTCCCCTTGCAGCGTGTCTTGATCTCCCCGGCAACGGCGCCAGAAAACGGTCTTGATGCGCGTAGATGTACACGTCCGTTGGGAACCCCAAGAGGAAGGTATGATGCGCATAGTGACAAGTTTTACCTCAGAAAGAAACCAAGGTTATCGAACCAGTAGGAGCCAAGAAGCACGTGAAGGTTGTTGGTGGAGGAATGTAGTGCGGCGCAACACCAGTGAAACCGGCGCCAACGTGGAACCTGCACAACACAATCAAAGTACTTTGTTCCAACGTAACAATGAGGTTGTCAATCTCACCGGCTTGCTGAAAACAAAGGATTAAGCGTATCGAGTGGAAGATGGTGTTTGTTTGCAAAGAACAGTAAAAGCAGTAGAATGTATTCAGATGTAAAAGAATGGACCGGGGTCCACGGTTCACTAGTGGTGTCTCTCCAATAAGATAACTAAAATGCTGGGTGAACAAATTACAGAGCGAGCAATTGACAAATAAAGATTCAATACATATCAACGATGATTACTATGTGATTTAATCAGGGCATTACGACAAAGTACATAGACCGCTATCCGACATGCATCTATGCCTAAATAATCCACCTTCGGGTTATCATCCGAACCCCTTCCGGTATTAAGTTGTAAACAACAGATAATTGCATTAAGTATGGTGCGTAATGTAATCAACACAAATATCCTTAGACAAAGCATCAATATTTTATCCCTAGTAGCAACAGCACATCCACAACCTTAGAATTTTATGTCACTGTCCCAGATTAAATGGAGGCATGAACCCACTATCGAGCATAATTACTCCCTCTTGGAGTTACAAGTATCAACTTGGCCAGAGCCTCTACTAGCAACGGAGAGCATGCAAGAACATAAACAACACATATATGATAGATTGATAATCAACTTAACATAATATTCTCTATTCATCGGATCTCACCAAACATAACATGTAGCATTACAAATAGATGATCTTGATCATGTTAGGCAGCTCATAAGATCTATAACAATGAAAGCACAAGCGGAGAAGACAACCATCTAGCTACTGCTATGGACCCATAGTCCAAGGATGAACTACTCACGCATCAATCCGGAGGCGGGCATGATGATGTAGAGCCCCTCCGGTGATGATTCCCCTCTCCGGCGGGGTGCCAGAGGCGATCTCCTGAATCCCCCGAGATGGGATTGGCGGCGGCGGCCTCTCAGTAATGTTTTCCGTATCGTGGCTCTCGGTACAGGGGGTTTCGCGACGGAGGATTTAAGTAGGCGGAAGGGTAGGTCAAAGGGCGTCACGAGGCGCCGACACCACAGGGCCGCGCGGCCAGGGCCTAGGCCGCGCCGCCCTGGTGTCTGGCCACCTCGTGGCCCCACTTCGTCTCCTCTTCGGACTTCTGGAAGCTTCGTGCAAAAATAGGACCCTGGGCGTTGATTTCGTCCAATTCCGAGAATATTTCCTTACTAGGATTTCTGAAACCAAAAACAGCAGAAAAACAGCAACTGGCACTTCGGCATCTTGTTAATAGTGCCGGAAAATGTAAAATAACGCTGTAAAGTATGTATAAAACATTCAAGTATTGTAATAAAAGTAGCATGGAACATAAGAAATTATAGATACGTTTGCGACGTATCAATAGCGATAGGTTGACAATGACGGCGGCAACGGCCGGACAGGTAGGCGCTCTCTCCTCTCCCTCTCTCCAGCTTCTCAAACCCTAGCGTCGCCCGCTCTTGGTCGTCTCATCCGGCGCTGCCGTTGACCGGGAATCGGCCGACGCCGTCCATCTCCTCCCACCCGTGATCTCTCCCTGAGCTTCCCCTCTCACAACTTGTTCTTGAACATGGAGGACGGACGCGGCCGAACGCAGACAACGATCGGCCGGGAGAAAGTTGTTCGATCCAATGTTTAGGCGGTTGCTGCTCCAGCAAACTTGGTCGGGCTGCCAACCCGTGAAAAATAAGGTAGATTTCTGCTCCCATTTTCTTTCTTTGCCCTTTTTTCCTCATTAGCTATGGAATGTTAGCTAACTGATGATGTTATTTTCTACAGAAGGTTGAGAGGATCTACATGGTAATCGTTAATCGCCCAACTTGGCTCGCGGGAGGTCAGGAGCAGGACATCCAGGTCATTCCCCTCTCTGGTAATCCCTTTTGTTTGTGGGTTAGTACACTGGATAAACAGAGACGTCAAAATAAATTGGATATTTGGCTTACTTTTTAACCAATATATATATTCTGTGATCATACATATACTCAAGATTTGATGTTTTGTGATTTGATTCAGCAACAAGCTCAAGAGCTCAAAATGTTGCAGGCCAATGTGATTCCTTCTCTTCATTAGATCAAGTCCAAAGGTGATTACTTTCTATTGCTATATATATAGCCGGCATGAAATAACCTGCTAATTTGTTAGTTTCATGAAGTTGATCAACAATCAGAAATTTACAATACTCTTCTGTTTCTGGATATAACAGTCATTATAAATGAAACTATAGGATATCTTTATGCAAGCAATAAGATCAGAAGCTCCACCGCTATCACCAGCAGACATACTCTCAACTTCGTTTGTGATGAGTACAGGCTACGACTTAGGCTTCTTTGTCCTGTGACAATGTTCCACACTTTATTATAACAGAAATAAATCAAGAGTGCAAAAAACTCATGATATGTTCTGTAGTACAGACCGGTTGCCACTATAATTCATAGTATAGTTGTGATAATTCATAGTACCAAGATCTGCCATTTGGCTTCACCCTGCAAGAAGCAGTCATTTATGTTAGCTAACTGTGGTTTATGGAAGTTACTAGCGAAGTTTTTTTTTGGCATTATAAGCAATACAATTTTGCCTTCAGCAATGTTGATATTTTAATGCCTGCTATGCAATCCGCACATAATGTAGAGTTAAGAAACTTAATTTATCTGGTTTTGTTCCTCTGATGGCCTTTTCAAAGTATTAATTTGTCTTAGCTAGACACAAATCCTTAACATGTGAATGTATTATAAGAGATCACATTTCGAGCAAAATGGAGATTGGGTGACTTTTTTCTATTGCGATTGAACTACATAATGGTATCCTGAACATTGTTGTGTTATTCATGCATGGCTATTTTCTATCTTTCCAAGCAATTGCCATTTGCCCCTTTTCTGCTTATATAGTGTGTTATCTTTGTAGATTTATTATTTGGACCCTTTATTCGATTGTTTCCTGTTTATGATCCTCTTAATAGATGTTGTGGTTACTACTATCCTTAAGAAGAGAAGTGTAGTGCAGATCCATTTGCTTGCCTGGGTGCTATCTGATGTTCTTTATTTTGGCTACAGATGTCTTGGGACAGATTTTGGGTGTTTCTAAGTTGGGCCATGTTTGCATGTCGACTAACACATCCGACACTTCTTAGTGGCTTTATCGCTCTCTTAGAGATGACAGGTTAGATCCTTGTTTTGTACTAGGCAATTGGGATGTCAAGCAATATGTTTTTAGTTTAAACTATCTTTGTCTATTGCTACTGTTATGAATATACCCTTTTTCTGTTTCAGTTTCAATGCAGATGATATGTGTGGGCAAATGGAGTGACATGGTATGGAACAGCTGCCTTGTTTATGTGGGTGAAGAATACAAATATATTAATAATTATTTTGCTCTGATCATTTAGTCGTAATGGATATTGTGGGTTAGATCATTTAGAGCAGCAATTAGAAGCAGTAAAATGTTAGTATTTATGTCTCAACTGGAAAATAAGTTCCTTCATGTATCCTATTGTATTATTAGCGCGGCACCGGATCTCTCACCATCGGTAGCAGTGACATTCTTTTGCTTCTTAACAATGGAAACTAAAAATGATATTTACCTCGCTCTAGGAGTGCACGTATTTCAACTCGTTTATAACATAAAAAAAGTAAAACCTGGAAACAAAAGCCCTGGCGGCAGTACCACCAACATGCAACCAAAGCACCACTGTTCTTTCTTCAATCACAACTTCATGAAATCACTGAAATTACATGCATCCATGCAATAATACATGCGTATTTTTCACGGGGACGTATTATTAAGAGAGCTTTTGGGAAGTTGAAGGTAGAGCATGTTTATTTGGGAAGGCATAGTTTCAGCAAGATGCTGCCAAGTGAACACCTTAGGCCAGTTCTGAAATATCCTGCTCATTTTTTTGATGCTTATGTGATCATGTGAAATCAGCTCACAGTAAATACTATAGTTGGTTGGTTGCCAATGTTGGAATTCGGCACTATTCTGCAGTTAGCTGTGTTGTTTAATGTTGTACAGCCTTAATGGTTTGTAGATTGTAGATATGCATGCATGTGCCTTTTGCAAGATTGCTTCTTGACAACATGTGTGAACCATGGTCTTTGCTGCGGTTTATGATTGCAGTTGTTGTGTGAGCACCAGAATTTATAATTGTAGTTGTTCTGTGAGCACCCAGATGATGAATTTCCTTCCACTACTTAATCTGAGCTAAACCGTATTTGTTGTGTCAAAGCATGTTACATGTATCAAATTTATTTGTTGTTCCTGACTGAACCAATAGTCAGGTTCCTATGAGTCTGTACACATGCTATTTAGCTGTCATTGTTTACATGGGAACACTTGTAGAGTCGCCCATCCTGTAATCATACACTGCTGCTTTGTTCTTCCTCATTTACGCCTGTTGTAGTACTGCTGCCCTATGTTGCATTATTTCGCTGTTAAACGTAATTGGACACATGCGAATTAAAATTCATACTGTTAGCAAGTTCACCTACTATTTTGTTATCATACACGACAAGAAGTACTTTGTCCCTGTAATGTGAATCCGGACCGAATCTGGAACTGCTCGTTTTTCCCAGGATGTCTTTGGGGTGGCACTGGACACAACAAGTACTCAGCAGAGATCACTACAATGCAATGGGTCACTGTAGTACAAATATGAATCTGTTGTCAGTGTCTTTCTTGTATATATATCTGATTTGTGGAAATATTGTAATATATTCAGTTACTGCTCTTATATGGAAGATTTCATCATGTGTTGATGTTTATATATTATCTAATCTTGTTAATATAAACCTGACCAACCCAAGAATAAATGGATCGTAAAAGGCTAAGGCCCAAATAGAGAAAGGCTGTAAAAATGGTGAGGCCCAAAATAGAAAAAGGGTGCAAAAAGGCTAAGGCACAAAACAGAAATGGACCAAAACAAAGGCCAATGCTTACGGTAAAAGGCTGGAATTTTGGGCTTGGCCCATGTAGAATACAGAATTGGACCGGGCTGATTTCGAATTAAGACGTTTTGGTTTCGTCATAATTTTGCCACGTCGGATTGCCACGCTGGACTCGGGGGCAGGTGCCCATGATGTTTTGGCAACGTCATGCCGTCAGTGACATTTTAAAATGTCACAAAGCTCTACGACGTTTTCAAGTGGAACGTCTTAAGCAGTCACTGCTGACTCCCAGCTTTCGACGTTTTGAAAAGCGTCACTATAACGTCACAAGTAGACATTAGTGACGTTTCAGTGACACCTTATTTTTGTCAACTTATGGCAGATTTCTTGTAGTGATTGAACTTACACCTTTATTTGCAGCTTCAACAATTTTAAATGACACAAAGCCATAACCCTTGCTCCTTCCTTGTGAATCAGCCAAAACCTAAAAGAATGTCAAAAACACATTGAGCCATTATACTAAAAAGAGGTACTAATAAATAAATATATAATTACCTTGCATGACTCAAGCTCGCCAAAAAATTCAAATAAGTTTTTCAGCTGCACATCACTAATGATACCGTTTACATTCTTCATATACAAATTGACCAAATGTCTAAATTTATATTTCTCTTGCGTTAAAACTTGGCCTTGAGCTCATCTTGTCTTTCTTCTTCTTCTGAGCTCTTCCAACGTACATAATCAAATCATTGACCATATCTTCCCATTAAGATTTTTAATAGCTTCAATGGCACACTCTGATCTCTTATAGTTAACAAATTCAAAACATCTAGAACTCCCATCAGCATCTCTCGTAATTATAGCACTAGTAATTTCACCAAATGGTGCAAACTCTTGACGCAAGTCATCTTCCGTGTATTTTTTCAGGAAGTTCTTTATGTACACATTTGTAAATGTGCTCACATCTGTAATGAGCTGGCTCTCTTGACGTCGAATGAAGAGACTAACAAATATCCATTTGCCAGCCATGCCATACCATTGATGGCATCCATAGCAGACTTCTTGTTTGTGAATTAAAAAAACCATATCCTTTTGATTGGCATTTTTTAAAAAAATGGCCACTTTGCTTGAAAGAATAGTGTAAAGCCAGAAAACATGCTGTTCAAGCAATTGTTGTCAATGTTTACCTCAAGGTTTTTGTTGAACAAATTTGCGATCCATTTCTTCATAGTGTTGGGTCCCTATTTGAAAACATAACGTGGATATACTTTCCATTGATAAGTGTAAAATTTACATATTCTAATGCACAGTTAGTGGCAAATGATCACATACCAAGTATGTTATAAGAGGTAATCCTAATGTCAAGCTCAAGCAACTAATACAAAAAAATGTGGTGCATACACAATGCACATCTTGTGTTACAAAAGAAAATCTATGTGTAGCATGATTTATATTATTATATACAACAAAGCACATACGATATAATCTATGATATATTAACCATTACCGAATGTCCAAGGCATAAAAACGAAGAGAATAAATATGAAATTGAATATCTTAACCACAAAATATCATGTTTATGAGGTACCATGCAGCATACCTAGTACAATAATATCATGTTAGAACGCCATAGTGCGCAAACTAAATAGAACAACTCTTAATAAAATTTTAACTTGAAAACAACGGTTAATATTTGAATCCATGCACTCAAGAAAAACAACAATGAGTCTTAATGAACTTGAAAACAAAATGCATGAAATAGTTTAAAACAAAATATTTATAAGTGACTGCCACAAATAAGAAAGATAATACCAAGAATAGAAACTTGCCATTTTGCTACAAGAACAAAAATAACTAGAAACAACATACTAGTGAGTTTCTAGTTGTTTTTTTTTACAAATCTCACAATTATTCCACGTTGGTTTCGAAAATCATTTCCATTCAAATTATTTTCAGATCAGGCACACGAATCGGATTTTGATTCCAACATTTCTGTCTGTGTTCAGCCAACATTTTCTACAACTAGTGGTGAAACTAGAAATTTTCTACAACATTTTCTACAACCAGTGGTGCATTTTAATTAGAAAACCAATATCATTGCCTCAATTGGTGACAACCACAAAGTTGAACTTATGCACTGGATTAACTTATATCACAACCTACTAATCTCAAGATTTCATATAGATAGATCCAATCTAAAAACAACACCTAAAAGATTATAGCTGGTTCATGCATCCAACAACAAATCTATCACATGCATCACTAAAGCATTGTAGCGTCAAACGTCCCCAAGAAACATTACTCCCTCCGTTTATATATATATAACAGCCACACATTTCGAGGTATAAAATATATATTGTATAACTTTGAATAATAATGTGACAAACATAATATGAGTTATATGTCACCAAAAGTATCATTGGATTCATCTTTGAAAGATCTTTCCAATGATATGTTTTTGTTGTTATATAACTTACTTTTTATCTATTAAATTGTTAGTCGAAGTTTTGACTCGGAATACTCAGTGACCTTATATAAATAAATGGAGGGAGTACCACATATCCATCATATTATTATCAAACTTTTGATATTCTGAAGCCAATCCAACATGAGCTATTTGGAAGTTTATTCTTATTTTATTGCAGCCTAGACAACAAATAACTTTGATTGTTTGAATAGCTTATTGAAAAATTCCTAGGTTCACGAGGGTTTAGTCTATCTCTATAATACTCCCTCTATGCCAAATTTTACTTTGGATTAGTTTTGGTCAAAGTGAAACTCTCTGAAGTGCACAAATTCCATTGTTATTTTCATAGGTTTTAAAACCAAAAATCCAAAAGAAAATTATCTCTACAACTTTGCTACATGACATGCTTGTGAAGCCACTCACTAATGGAAAACAATATGAATCTTAGCCAACTTGAAAATAAACCACATAATATAGTTGAACAAAAATACTACAATTTCTCCATAATCGCCAACTCCGAAATGTGGCATCATAAATAAGATATACGACAGTACAACACCAAATATAGAAACGTCTTATAACATATATTGCGACAAGTAGGTTTCTCGTTTTTTTTCCAAAATCATACACCACGATTCGGAGTCCGATTACAACATCATCTTGATGACATATTTTCCGTGTAAATGGACACCGATTTGGATTACAACGCCGGTGTTTGTGCTCGATATGTATTCGTACATTCCCATAGTAAAACTCAAAAGTCTTCACAAGAACAAAACTGAACTTCTATAGCGGACGACCACAACTTCTATATATATGAACCTAATAATCCCAAGGTTGCTAGATCTAACAGAAAATATCCCCTAAAACATATGGTAGTCCTATCTTCTATAGCATACTGTACATGGTAGTACAACAGATTGAACATTAACGCCTATGCAAAAGATGTAAAGATAAGATACGCACCGTCCTCCGGCGATGTCGCGGCATACGCGGAGAGACACCATGGGGGCGATCTGGCTGAAGATCGCATACAGCTGCCCCTCGGCGACGCTCCTCTCGAGGTCACCTACATACAGCCATACAGGGAGGCCCTCGAGCCAAGCGCCGGCTCAGCCGCAGGTGCAAGAAACGGCGTCACTATTGGGGCAGCCGGGCCGCCATTGCCACCGTTGTTCGCCTACCTGCAGGCTGCAGGTACAGGACGCGGCGTCACCAGAGGAGGCAGGTGTGAAAGCGAACGTCCCTGAAGACGGCGCACCGCCGCGGCAACAGTGATCACCTCAGAAGACGTCGCGACCGGCGGCCCCCTCCTCTGGACAACACAACCACGATCTCAGCTTGAAGGTGAAATAAAATCCATAATCCTGTTTGGATTTTATTTCGATTTTTTAACATTATTTTTAAATTCTGTTATTTATACATTTTCTTGAGTTCGAAGGTAAAATATACATCAATCATTCACATTCAGTTCTTCAGTTCGAAGTTTTCACTATTCCTTTTCTTGAGTTGAAAATTTACATTTCCAGTTCGGAAGTTTTAGTCCAAAATTTAAGGTGTCGAATTAGTTCTTACAGTTAGGAGATTAGTTCTTGTCGAATTCGAACATCCTACAGTTAGGAGATTAGTTTTTTTTTTTTTTGTCCTGCTTCGGTTGGATGCTGGCATCATATCTCTTTTCTTCAGTTTTGCAGTAGGCCTAGTAGGCGCATTTTTCATACCCAGCTCATCTCATGCAAGAAAACTGCAAACTGAGGAGAAAAAAGTGAACTGAAGAGCACGGTGATCAGTAATGTATTGCTAGAGCAAACTAATAACCGAGAAATTCACCATTCAAGTTCCCTAGAATGAGCTACAACGCCATTTGAAACTGTACAAGAAACTCCTAACCAAAGCTAGCCAGGCAATTATCAAAATCCTACTCTCTTTTTTTCTTTTCCACCTCCAGTATCAGCATCTCCCGATTTCCAGAAGAACAATGCTCTAGTCAGCCTTCCTGGCTGCCAGGCTTGATGAGCGGCTGCTGCGACGTCTTAGCCCACTCCTCCGGCGGGCTCTTCACCTCCTTGAGGAAGGCCACCACCTCTTTCATGGTCGGCCGCTCCCCCGGTGCGGGGTTCACACAGAAAACAGCAATGCCCAGTGTCTGCAGCATCTCCTGGACTAGCTGGTCCGGCATGCCGCGCAGCTTCGGGTCCAGGATGTTCACTGCCGGCTCGTAGCTCCCCATCTTCTTCTTCGCCCACTCCACGATGTGGAGGCTGTCGCTGTCCATGGGCTCGATGGCGCTACGCCCGCTTAGGATCTCCAGGAGCACCACACCGTAGCTGTAAACATCGCTCTTCTCGGTGATGTTCGAGGTGTATGCATACTCTGAAATGAAAAAAAAAAGTCAGATCATTGTGCCCTGAAATCAACTACAGGTAACAGAACAATAAGTGTAACGTGCTTTGCTTGACATCAGTACAATTACTGAATCAACTTGGTGATGTGCTAAGCATTGGAATCAATGGCACAAACTCTACATGCATCAGTGTACAAGGATGCTTGTGATATGAGAAACTAGCAGTTATATATATATTACTATGCAAGGACAATGTCAGCTACTCCCTCACATGCTTAAACCGCAACGATCGACATAGTAGCAGATGAAGTACCATGTTACTTAAATTGTTAAGGTTACTAGAAGCAACCACAGGTCAAAGATTCTTGCATAGGTGTTGCTGCTCTTTTACGCTACTTTGAATGCTGAAGAACCATGTCTAAATGCTGAACAAATTATAGAAGAGTAGTGCAGTTTAGCAGGATTATAACCCAAAAAAAAAAAGTTTAGCAGGAAAAACTTGCCTGGAGCAATATATCCATAAGAGCCGGCGATCCGTGACATGGCGTGATGATAACTGGGGGAGTTCATGAGCTTGGCCAGCCCAAAGTCCGCCAAGTAGGACTCATACTTTGAGTCGAGCAGTATGTTGTTGCACTTGACGTCCCGGTGCAGTATCGCGGGGACGCAGTCATGGTGCAGATAGGACAGCCCCTGCGCCGCCCCGACGGCGATCTTGTACCGTGTATCCCAGTCCAGGCCCCTGTTCTCCTTCAGGAGCTCCTGCAAGTTGCCGTTGGGGACGTAGTTGTAGAGCAGGAGCTTGACTGTCTTGTTCGAGCAGTAGCCAAGCAGCTTGACAATGTTCCGGTGCCTGATATGACCCAGTATCTGAATCTCGGCAGCGAACGCGTCGATGGGCTCCTCCTTGGTCGTCTTCCAGAGCTTCTTCACCGCGATGACATCCCCGTTGGGCATTTCAGCTCTGTACACAACTCCTGAGCAACCCTTGCCGATCACATTCTCATCTCTCAGGCATTCCAAGATGTTATCAACGCAAAAGTTGAGCTTCTGAAATGGCGTGAACGTCCATGGGTACGAGAAGTCGTTACCGCCCACGGCCGACAGGCTCGTCGCCTTCTCGCCCACAAGCATCCTGCTCCTGGTGATGAGGATCCAGACCACAACAAGCAACAGCGCGATCGAGCCCAAAATGGCGCAGACAAGGATCACTGTCCTCACGGTCTTCATAGTGGTCCTGCGAACCGTGTCGGATGCACAAATGTGTCCATCATAGGACTCACATAGGCTGGGATTGTTGATGTAGGAATTCGATGACAATGTCTTGAAGAACGGTGTCACCGGGATCGCGCCGGAGAAGTTGTTGTACGAAATGTTGAGGGCCGTAAGGCTGGTGAGGGCGCCGAGCACCGAGATGCTACCATAGAGGCCATTGCTCGACAGGTCGAGCGACTGCAGCTGCGTCAGGCCAGACATCTCCTCTGGCAGCTCGCCGACGAACCTGTTCCCACTCAGGTCCAGGCTAATGCTCAGGCTTGACAACGCGCCGATCTCCGGCGGTATCTGGCCGGAGAAGTTGTTGCTGCTGAGGTCTAGCATGGTCAGCTTCTGCAGGTTCTGAATCGACCTGGGCAATGGCCCGGAGAGCATGTTCTTGCTGAGGATGAGCTTGTTGAGGTAGCTGAAGTTGCCGAAGCTCGCTGGCATCTCGCCGCCGAGCTTGTTCATGCTGAGATCAAGCTGCTCCAGGTTCACGAGCGCCCCGAACTGCGGAGGTACTGGCCCGGTGAAGCTGTTGTTGTGCACGTCGAGCAGCTCCAGCACCGTGATGTTGGCGAGCTCGGCGGGCAGCCGCCCGGTGAACCTGTTGGAGTAGAGGTCCAGGAACACCAGGTTCTGCAGCTTGCCAATCTCCCTGGGTATCTCGCCGACGAGCTGGTTCTCGCCGAGCCGGAGCCGGACCAACGACACGCAGTCCGCGACGCTCGGAGGAATGGGCCCTGACAGCGCGTTGCCGAGCAGGAGCAGCTTGCTTAGCTTCTGGAGGCCGAAGACCTCGTCGGGGATGCCACCGGTGAGCCGGTTCCTGGACAGGTCCAGCGCGTACAGGTCGGAGCAGTCGCCGAGCTCCGGCGGAATGGAGCCGGACAGGTCGTTGCCCCAGAGGAACAACACATGCAGTGCCTTGAGGTCCCCGAGCTGCGGCGGTATCGCCCCGGAGAGGCCGTTCTTGTCGAGCTGCAGGGTGGTGAGGCTGCTGCAGTTGCTGAGCTCCGGCGGAATGCGGCCCGTGAGCTGGTTGTCCGACAGGTGCAGCTGCTCGAGCGCGGCAAGACGGCCGAGCGCCCCGGGCACCTGGCCCGAGAGCCGGTTGCCCGACAGGTCGAGCACCACGAGCGCCGAGCAGGTGGAGAGCTCCGGCGGGATCTTCCCGGTGAGGGCGTTGCCCCAGAGCAGCAGGCTGGTGAGCTTCTGCAGCCTCCCGAGCTCGGGCGGTATCGGGCCGGAGAGCTTGTTCATGTGGAGGTAGAGGTTGCGGAGCTCGGCGCACCCGCCGAGCGCGGCCGGCACGGGGCCGGAGATGCTGGTGTCGTACAGCGCGAGCGTCTGGAGGTTGACGAGGTTGCCGAGCTCGTCCGGGATGGGGCCGGACAGCCCCGTGGCCGCGCCGCCGAATACGGTGAGGTTGGAGAGCGCGCCGAGGGATGGCGGGATGGGGCCCGTGAGCCCCGGGTTGCCCCCGAGGCGGAGCTGCTGGAGCGCGGTGAGCGCGCCGAGGGAGGCCGGGATGGTGCCGTTGAAGAGGTTGTCCTGGACGCAGAGCACCTCGAGGGCCGAGAGGTTGGCGAGGGTGCGCGGGACGGCGCCCGTGAAGCGGTTGGAGTTGAGGAAGAGGTACTGCAGCGCCGACAGCGCGCCGAGCTCGGGCGGGACGGCGCCGTAGAGCGCGTTGGAGGAGAGGTCCAGCACGCGGAGCGCGGAGAGCGACGCGTAGGAGGGCGGGATGGGCCCGGAGATGTTGCAGGTGGAGAGGTTGAGCAGCTGCAGCGAGGAGAGCGAGGCGAGCGGCGGCGGGAGCGCGGAGAGGTTGAGGAAGGTGTTGGGCAGCGAGAGGGAGACCACCCGGCTCTGCGGCGAGCACGTGACCCCCTGCCAGGAGCACGGCGTCGCGGCGGCGGGGTCCCAGGACGGCAGCACCGGCGACGGCGCCGTCGGGAGGAGGGACAGCAGCGCCTTGCCGTCCGGGGACAGCGCCGAGGCCGGCCGGAGCGCCGCAAGCGCGGCCACCAAGAGCACCGCCAAGAAGAACCGGGCGGCACGCCGGTGCGCCATTCTTATTCCGGCGATCAAGAAACCAGCCGCGAGGAAACGGATTAAGAAGAGGTTCTCACTCTATTTCTTATCGGGAGCGGCACGGTGAGCGAGCTCACCGCGGCATGGGATGGAGGAGCTCTTTGCTTGCTAGTGGGAAGTGGAGTTGCGAGGAGGATGACGAGGCATGTGGGAGTGGAGTGAGGCTTTGCTTTGAGCTGGTGCTTGCTTGAGCAGCACCCAACTCGCATATGGAGGAGGAGGCCGGAGACGGAGACGCTGCTCTCTGTCAGTTTTATTTTTAAGCTCTCTCTTGAGTTTAGCTTAAACCCTGGAATTGGGGGTTACTAGTAGTAAAACCTCGCTGGGTCTGGTCTTATCTGCAGTTCTTGGGAGCGGCGGAGTATTTAATGGAGGCTACGTGAGGTCTTCTCAATTAGGTCGGGGCCTAGCAATGTCACTGGGTTTACACTTGTTTATTGATGCCGATTTTGATCCTTTGCTGCTTGGCTTTTGCGTCCGTGGTAAACCAAAATCCATTTCTTGCATCCTTTTTCCAGCTATCCTCGAGAAAACATGCATTGGGGGACTTGTCTGCTAGCAAATCGTCCCTTGCTTCGCCTCCCGTTGAAAATGGATTGTGTATATGTAGCTCTTTATTTTCAAATACTCAAAAATTGTATTTAGTTTTTGTAAAAGAAATCCAAAATAAAATTTTAGAGGTAGTCAATGATGAATGCTACACCGGTGTAAAATCTCGATACAAAATGATTTATATTTTTGGCTACACGAAACTAACAAAATCTGAGAAATGTTATAGAATTAAAATATGCACTATTCACTATAAAATTTGGAAAAAAAATATAGATATATGGGAGATATGTGATACAATGAACAAAAATATGCACTATTATCTTTTAAAAAAAATATAAGCTCGACAAACCCAACTTTAAATTAACAAAGCCCTCAACCGGCTAGGATTACAGCGAAAACAATAACACAACAAAAGAAAAAGGAAATTGGGAAGACCAGCTAGAGATACAAGCATAGGTAGTAGTGAAAGCTAAAGCCTAACCAACAAAAGACCAGGCGGAGCAGAGCCAGGCTCTAAACTACACGGTCTACACAGGGGGCCCGAGACTTTAGCTAAACACCGGCGGCTCAACCCGAAACTTTAAGCACCAAGACGTCACTCTGCAGACTGAAGAGGTACACACAACAGCTAGCAGAAGACCACCAACACCCATGGGACTAGCAAACTGCGCTAGAGAGCAGACGAACCACCAGAGTTCAAAGCGGTTAGCTTCACGACAACGCCTCCATGAAGGGGAACGGCGCTCGCGAGCGCCACTGTTGTCAGCATAGGGACGTGCAATGCTTTCGCGGCAGCTTCAACACCCACACCAAGGAAGACCTAAGTCTTTGCACCTGCCATCAGGACAACCGCCAGCTATTGAAGAATACCGATGTCCCACGTGCCACGACACAAACTCCGAAAGCCACCCTACGCTCGAGAGAGGCCGCGCAAACCGGAGGCACATCGTTTATAGGAAGCTGATCATAGCCTGACGCAGGGCATCAACGAGAGGGATTCCGCGGAGGACCCCGACGAAATCGCAAGTCAATATTGCAGCTGATAGTACCCAGGGGACAGCAACCAGCGTCGGGACGTGTGTCATGGCCATGCCTCCAAGGAGGTAAACATCGTCCGTAGACATCGTTGTCGCCGGCCGCCAGTGGTCGAAGCCTTGCAGTGCTTTCACGGACACACCATCGCGCACGCTAACGTCCATGCAGGCCAAACTCCACGTGACCAAACCAGTTGAGTAGCTCCGAGACACACCGTCCCCGCGGTCATCAGGCTGGCTGGAGAGAATCAAACCACCTGTAGCGGCAAACCTTCATCATACCATTGCAGCACCACGCCACCAACCAAGGATCCCAAGCCCTCACGAGACGGAGCGAACCCGAGAGAGGCACCAGATGTCCCGGCCCCTGTCGAGAACACCAGAATGCGGCCCCGACCTAGGCCCGCCGGCCCAGATCTTGGCCAGCTGTAATATCCCAGGTTTAGAGGCAACAAAATGAGAGAACACCAAAGTGTGCATTGCATTCATGCATAGAAAATCCGGGGGATTTTCGCGCTTTCAAATAAAACTTACCACAGTCACTGAAGTTTCACTTGACTTGCTGGAATTGAAGTAGATCATCAAGTCAAGCGCTATAAACTTCACTGTGATCTTTGCTAAACCTTGTTTTGGGTAGAGATGATTTGATCTATGGGCTAGATCAAATAAAAGTAGATTTACAACAAACAACACCTTAAGTAAGGGTCAACTACAAGATCTTATAAAAGATCTCAACATGGCATTCCTTACAACAACACATTAGTTAAGAATCAAACCCTAACTTAATAATACTTAAAAGTTAGCAACTACCTTTGTGTGTAATTTAATTCACTTATAAATAGGTTAACCACAGGGTCTAAAGTGCATAAAAGCCACACATTCTTATTTAAATCATAACTTATTAAATACATGGAATATCAAAAAACTAAATCCATTTACATTACGAATTATAGTTCAAACTATTTGAATAAAACTAACTATGAGTATTTTGAAACTCATATGATCATGCCTTGGTGAAATCAAACCCAACTATCCAAAATTGAGAAATAACCTTCAACCTTAACGTTTTCACCAATATTATAATGTAAATCCAATCAAAGATGGTATGATGACTCATCCACAATAATAAAACCATCCACATGATATTTAGTAACAAATGCCACTTGGCTATCCAAAAATAAATCATATGAGAGGATAATCTCTATGCCACATAGGATGAAAATATCTACATGACTTGCACTCCAAGCTATGCCACCTCATGCTCAAAGGATTGCTATGGATGAGGGCATGACAACCAAGCACCTTACTCATCAAACCAACACAAGAGTCACCACCTATGTGTTATGATACTAGAGCTTGCCCAAGCCTATAAATAGAGCCACACCCTTCATCCATTTGATCACTTGTAGCATGAAACAAGGGAGCACCCACATAGAGCCACTCTATGCATTAACTAGGATCAAGATGAAGAAGCTAGGAGGTGGAGGCATACCACAAGATGCAGGTTTATTCAGATTTCCTGAAGAACAAGCTACAGAAGATACCAAGGTAGAATTCCTAGGCAAACCATATATTTAGAGGATCATATCATCATCTCTTGAGTAGGACCTTAGGATATTCCAAGACATTGAGAAGTGAGATAAGTTATAATACTAATCATAGCCATGCCCATACAAGAATACTAGAGTAGTACTAATCCTAGTTGTTCAAGTCAATATTTAATCTTGGAGGTGAGAACCCTATTCCAATAACCATACCTTAGAAAACCAATTCCATAATCATCACAACTTAGTATTAATTATAAACCCTAAGAATATAGGATGAGTGTGATGAGAAGAATATTAAAGAGGGATTAGTGAGGAATGAGTGGATCTTGTCTAATGCATGATTATACCTTGTAGATATAGATGATAAGTTAAGCCCATATGATTAATAGATATCATCTACCACATAAAATAATAAGTATATCACTAGTAGTTAACCCCAGACCAAACCTCATGCCTTGTATGGAGGAGTCACCCTAGCCAATTTAGAATAACCTAGCTTATGCTCATATTCTAATCCTAGTTGTGTGTCACCTTGGTAATCACTACTAAAATCCTAGACCACATTTGAATTTCAATCCAAGTATCACTTTGGATTATAAGTAGAACCCTGCCATACCTCATGCCTATTTAATACTTCGATTAGTGAAGTATTCCCAAAACCATAAACCTTGTCATATGGAACCAATCTACATAAAATGATATGCCATAACTTGTGTATCATGGATCACCAGTATAATCCAAGCTAGAAGTTGCTAAGCAAGATTAGTAATTATAGAGTTTAATTAACCATTTTCTCAAACCTTAGAAACAATCATACACATGAAATCATGAACCAATCCATTCTCATTACCATTTATTTTAAACTCTAGCTATAATTATAAATATGTGCACAATCCCTATTGTTATGTACTAGCCAACCTAATAAAGTGTTCACCAAGCACATGTTATAATTTCAATCATTAAAACAGATTGGTTCCTAAATAAAAAGGAATTGAGATAAACACATAAACCCTATATATTTTCAATTTAGAATGACCTCACAAAATATCCATCTAGTCAATATTTCAATACTTGTTACCACAAGAAAACTAGGCAGTGAGTATGATTATCAAATTGTTTTGATATTCAAATAATTTGGAAGCTGCAAAACAAAATAGAAACCAAATTTGAATTCAAATCAAATTAAAAACAGAAATAGAAAAGAAGAAAAAGAGAAAAGAAAGAAACTCACTTGGTGGACCGCAGCAGCCCAAGTCGAAGCCCAGCCCACGAAGCAAATCGACCCACGACCACCGTACCGTTTCGGGTGCATCCAAATTCGTGCGAAGAGATACGCTCTTTTCTTCTTCTTCTCAGCATACGACACGGCGACGGCGAGCCACTGCCACCTCCTCTCTGCGGATAGGGATGATCCCGGACGCCGCAGATCATCTCGAAGCCTCGCCAAATCTTCTCGCGCCCGTCTCATCCACTTCTCGCCAAGATTCGCGCCCCAGAGACCTCCATTGTCGGCGAGGCATCCCGGCCATTGCCGCCGGTGAAATGCCGATACGGACCTCGCCCTAGGCTATAAATAGGAGCTAAAGAACCGCCGTGATCTCCTTGTTCTTCACTGCCCTTCGATTATCTCTCTAGCCCTCTCTATCTCTCGTGCTCTTCCACTCACTGTCGCCGGCGTCGATGATGAACACGGCGGTACAGACCACCTCAGCCTCCGGCGCATGGTCGAGGAGGTGCGCCACATCGAGAGAAGCGTCTGGGTACAAGCAATCGTCAAGGGGAGCTCTGGACAACGTCAATTTCGGTTTTCCCTTTCTCAGTACATCATCGGTAATGGCGAGATTGAGCTCAACTCCGGCGGCCATCGTCGTCGCCGACCACACCGTCGTATTCACGGTAAGCTTGCGCATCATTTGGACCTACCTTTGCTTCCTGGAACCATCTGTAGCTCTCAATCGATCATTCGCCGGAGAGCACCGCCGCGGGACATTGTCGCCGGCGTAACTCCGGTGATCCCCTCACCAAGCCACCACCACCATCGTGTTCCTTGTCTCCTTCTCGTTCGTTTAGTACCAACCACGCATCCAGGGAGGCCTTATAGCGGCGGCGCCACCATCTGCTGACCGCCGGCGTTTAACCGCCGGTGAGGTCAAAGGGTCCGGGTCAACTCGACCAGTCCTTGCTTGCGTGGCAGCCAACGTGGAAACAAGCCCCACCAGTCAGTGTCTGGGACTAGAAGTGAACCGGTATGTTTAGTGAATTCGTTTTAATTTCAAATTCCAGAAAATTGCAGAAACTTTGAAAAATCATATAAAATTCATTTCAACTCAGAAAAATATAAATAATATATCAAAATGTTCAAAAAAAAACTCTATTCAAATAAAATATAAAATAAAAATGTGTGTCAAAATAAAAATTCACTTATTTTTAATTTTGTTAATTATGCCTTTCCAATTATTTGAAATCCAATTTGAAATCAATAAATTAGATAAGTTCAAAATTAAATATTAGCTATTCAGTAACTAAGTAAAATGATAAGATTAATTTTATTTACCATATTTGCATTAATTAGTGGTAATTCATAAACCCTAATTTGCAAATTACTATTTTTATTTTCTTTAAATAATAATAACTCAAGAAAATAGTAAAAACCAATATCATTTTGGTATCTCAACAATTATTTACTTAAACATTCTTAAGTTAACAAGTTAAATACTTTAAAACCTAACAATAATTAGGAAACCCTGAATTCTAATTAAACCCTAACTAGTAATTATTTTAATTCTTAAACCCTCTAAAAATTAATAGCATGTTAAAATTATTAATAACTCTATTTCAAGTACTTAATCTCATTAGTTCTAGTACAAAGTATTACTTTAAGAATTGGATCATAATTTAGAAACCTTAGTTTTATTCTAAGTTAGAAACCTGGATTCCATTATTTTATGTGTTCATCCTAAATAGTTGCAATCCTAAAACCCTAGGGGTTTAGCTCATGTAATCATATAAGTTTCATCTATACCTATAGAACCCTAGTAAGAAATAAATGAATGCATGCTTATGATCCACTAGCATAAAACCAAGTCACATGAGATTATCATTTCATGTTCCTATTCTTAATTAAAACCTATATGATCCACTAATGTCACCTAGGTATAAACCCTAACTTGTTAATTGGATTAGTACCATTAATCACCACTCCTATATACCACACCATTAGGATCAACCTCAACCATCAAACCCTAGTAGAGCCATAATGATAAACCCTAGTACCAATCTTGTGTAGCAATTCACATCACATGTTCCTATCCAACTAAACCTTACTTAAAGAAATAAGAAACCATCTAGTTTAGAAGCCATTAAAGCATTACTTAGTGAAACAAATGTGAAGCCATAGTAAACCCTAACTTATAGCAACACTTTGACCATCATTCTTTGATATGATGCCTATAATCAACCATAGTAATAAATTTGCTAATACTTGCTATGTATAGAACCAATTCTATTTAACAACCCAACTAGTTCCTATTAGTGAACTAAGTGAATCCAATAGTAAACCCTAGAAAGCCATAACTCCTATGTATAGTAGTTCATATTCTTATTTAACATGTTCTTCAAAAGTTATTCTTTTGAAGTACAAATGTTAATCAAACCATAGAAGCCCTAATTCCTATTTAAAGTACTTACTATTTCTAAATCAACATGTTCTTCAAAAGTTATTCTTTTGAAGTATAATATAAATAATCATCAACCATGTCCTGTAGAACTTAAAATTGACCACCGTTCTTTACATATTGTTCCACCACTATTCTTTATGTGTGTGCTTGTTATGATGTCTTATATCACTTGGTTATGATGCTAATATAACCAAACCCTAATAAGAACCTTGTTTGAGAACCATTCTAAAAGTGCAACCAACCCTAAAGAAATCTTTACAACTCATACATCCTAAATCATCGAGGTTAGGTTACGCTCGGGACGATTGCATCCCATACTATGCATTATAGCATCTTTGCCGGTTCTTTAAACATTGTCCTTACCGGACAATGATGGTATTTCAGAATTTGGAGTTCTCACGTATCGAAGCTTTTGCCTGCATAATCTTGCAGTCAAGAAAGGCAAGTTCATCGCTTGCTCATGTCATTTGATTATTTGTATCAAACTATATGCAAAGTACTATACTTATCACTCATGCATTGAAAAGCAAAGTATTATTTTACAATTATGAATATGACTATGTGGTGGGCAATGGAACCATGGTATGTGTTGATATGGTGGAGGTTCCATTGCATGGGTTATATCACCCTAGGATTAATTACCAATGCCGTCCAGTGATTCTAGCGCCGTACAAACCGCGTTGACCATGAGATCTATAATGGCTCTGGGGAAGCCAGCCGTATCTTTTCCCTTCTGCACGCCAACGGATTGGTAGAGCTGGCGGGGTGTTGGAGGCACTGCCGTAGGTTGGGATAGCCTTTTAAATCCCCATCCATTAGTGATGATAGCTCTACGATCTATGAAGGATTGTCCGGAGTACACCGTGAGTAAAGCCGTATTATCGGGAGAAGTCTACTTGGGGTGTACGGTTGGAAAAAAGGGTGGGTTTGCAGTCGCGGAGAAGGCGGTGTGGGCTTGGATTTTCATACCTGGCCTCACACCAAAGGAAGTGTGAACGGGGGCAAGTCCCTGCGGATGGCAAAAGGGGTGGAATCTCTTGTGGGAAAAGTAACGCACCTCTGCAGAGGGTATCAAGAATTGTGACTGTCACTCCCTGTTCCGGGAAGGGAACTGCGAACGCGGCAGGAAAGGAACTCCACGAAGTTCTGTTCAACTCCGTGAAGACCGACGGGCATAGTTTTCAGTATAAAATAAACCTTTTGAAGAAATGTTTATGAAAACTTGCATTGGCCTATGACTTTCTGGTCTATGGCTGTAGCTAGTGCATGATACACCTATTTCCTAATATGAACTTGCTGAGTACGCTCGTACTCATTCTATCCCATTTGAACCCCCTTCTTAGATCAATGCACCGAAGGATGAACTACTGTGGAACTCGAAGACAAAGGAGTCAACTGCAACAAGATGAAGAATCCAATCAAAGAAGTCAATGGAGTCAACTTCTGCATCAGCTAGAATGGAAACTTAGACTAGTAATAGAAGGGAATCTTTCCCTAATCCTAGCACCTAAGTAGCTAGATTTCTATAGCAAGCCAAGTAGCTCTTGAACTTGAGTTAGCAATAAGATAGACTACGAGTCGTTCTTCTGGAGCTTTATTTGAAGTTTTACCTCACCGTAAAGTAGGAGGTTGTGTGGATCTTATGTAAACAGTTCGTGTGTACTTCTATAGACATACCTTGGACTCGCATATGTTTCTGTTGTACCACTCTGAGAGATGTAATATGAGTGGAACGGTGTTTCACTTGTGTTATGTCAACGACTTGTGTACTACACCATGCAGTGGTACGCTGGGTCATCACACCAGCCGCCGCCATCCCATGGCCACGTCCGAGACACCACCGGACCGCGCCAACCACCAGCAGACCGGGGCAGCAAGAACCAGCAGGAGTCTCGGCCACCTGCAAGAGGCGGAGGCACCACCTGACCTTGCCGGGAGCGGGCGAGAGGGATCACCATCCACCGTCACAGGGCAGACATGCGCAGCTCAGGCCTCGACCCATGACCGACGGCCAGGGCGCCAACCACCGGCTCGACGCCGCAATCCCCAAGACGACGGAGCTCAGAGAATGCCCCGCCGCCGCACACCACCACCCGCGCCGCCCGGAAGACGTCTCCTTCCGCGCGAAGGGAACCCATCGGGCGCGCCCACCCCTACCAGCCGTCTTCGACGGCCGGGCGCGGCTAGACGGAGGAGATCGATTGGACTTTGGTTTTATGGTTAGGGCTCTCCGGAGCCGCTCGCCCGAGCGACCCGGGACAGAGGGGAGAGTCCTATCCCTCGTCGGTATCCTTGTTGCGTCTACCGATTCCCTTCCACAATATGCGCTCTTATCCATTAGCTAACTAAAAACAACTTTCTCTTTCATTATTTTTTGTTAACGGAATAATGTGGATATAGAAAATGATGTATTCTACAAATTTGTAAAATCTCGGTGCAAGATCCATTGTATTTCAAACTAGGGATTTCTATTTTCGTGCCCCTGGTTCGTTAGTTGTACTCAGTTTTCCCCAGTCCCTTAGTTTTTCCTCGGTTTTCCCCTCCTCTAGTTTGAAACACGCACAAGTGCTGGAACGGCCGGTAGCCGTCTGGTCGGAGGCCTTGACCGTTAGTCCGACCGGGTGGGGCCGCACAGGGGCAGCTCCTCCCCGACCGTCTCGTGCCGACGGGTAGGGTCGGGAGACACGTCGGAGCAGCCATCCATCTATCGCCGACGTGTGGGCCGTTTTATTTCATGATTTTATACGCGGTGCTGCCAATGACAAATGGGGCCGCTCTATAGGGCTGCCGCAGCCAATGACCAGGTGGGGTCGTCTATTTTTCGAGGAAAAGACATATATTGCCGCTCACGTGGGGCTGCCGCAGCCAATGACCGAGTGGGGTCGTCTATTTATTTAGAGAAACTCATATATTGCCGCTCCGTGGGCCCTCCGCAGCCAATGACCGGTGGGGTCGTCTATTTTTCGGGAAAAGACATATATTGCCGCTCCGTGGGGCTGCCGCAGCCAATGACCGATGGGGTCGTCTATTTATTTAGAGAAAATCATATATTGCCGCTCTGTGGGGCCTCCGCAGCCAATGACCGGTGGGGTCGTCTATTTTTCAGGAAAAGACACATATTGTCGCTCTGTGTGGCTGCCGCAGCCAATGACCAGTGGGATCGTCTACTTATTTAGAGAGAAAAATCATATATTGCCGCTCCGTGGGGCCTGCGCAGCCAATGACCAGTGGGTCGTCTATTTTTCAGGAAAACTCACATATTGCCGCTCTGATATATGTCTTTAGAGAATATCATAGAGAGAAGTAACAAGTTCGCTAATTAATTATTCTTAAGCTATACCGGAGAACCGCTGGCAGCTCGTTCCCCACCGTCGGACGGAGAAGCCATCGCCGGCGCCTCGTCGCGCCGCCGGCTCTGTCCCCTGGCGGCGTCGGACGAACTGCGGCGCTGCACGTCAACCACGGCTCCAACACTTGTTTCGTCCGCACGCATTGTACCCACCGCAGGAAAGTCCGCCGCAAGCAGATCCGCCGCCCACGACGACCGGGATTTGTTCCGCGCACCAATTGGTATAGCTTGGTAAGACCTCCGCTTCTGCCTCCCCCGCCCCCTAATCGATTCGGTTCCCGTAATTTATTGGAGTTTGCGGGTACGAAATAGTCCTCAATGTCCGGTCGTAGCGGGTACACCGGCGAGGGTGGGGATTCGATCATGTCGTGGCCACGTTCTACTTCTCCTACCTCGTCGGAAGTGCGGGTATCTAGCTTCAGCTCTCCGTACTACCGTTGAATTTGAAGTTCCGCCATGGCCTCGTTGGGGTGATTTCAGTTGTTCTTTTTTCCATTATTGTTACGATTAGCCGGGCAAGCCGATGATCCATGGTACATTGCATACCAAGATGAATCAACTCGGTGGTGTAGCCAGAGGATGGATTTGGAGGAGAAGGTGGCCAATTTAGGTGATGAATTGGCCCGTAAAAACCTGATGATATTCGAGCTGAAGCGTATTGTGGAGGAAGAAAAGAAGAATTCAGAGCTTATTCGCAAGGAGAAGTTGAGAGTTGAGACAGATCTTGCCGTATTTGATAAAGTGGTAGAAAATCTAGAACATGAACTTAAAGTGATGGGAGAGGAGAAAAGTAGATTCATACGTGTAGTTTTATTAGGTGTCATCCCTGTCCTAGCGGTTATGTGGTTCCGGTAGACGATTTAGTATAGAATTGTTATTCGGTAGATGGCTCTAACCACTTGTATTTTGTTGTGGCTCTAAGCACTGTATTTTGGTGTACAATTTCCTACTTGTTCTAAGTAATGCGCACGATAATTTTAGAATGCATGAACATTTTATAAAAGTGAAGGGATCCCAAAAGTGAAAGCATGTACCAGCCTCCGGATCAAATACATATCAATATCTTCCCAATCAAGTTGGGATAGAATTCAAATCATACATACGGATGTACATGGACACATCAAGAACGTGGAGAAGCTTTTTTTTTTTAGACGGAGGTAGTAGTTCGAACAATTTTATCCCATTTGGAAATTGAAAAATACAAATTTATCATAATTTATCCCAATTTGCGGCGTCGAACACGGTCATCTGCGCCATCAAACGTTGAAGCGATGTTATCGGCGATGGCTTCAATGTTCGTGGCATCGATGACCGGTGTCGGAACCGCCGTTGTCTTGGTGTACTTCATCGGTGACGGATCTGCGGAGGGCTGGATCGGCGGCTTTGCAGCGCGGTTGTAGACGATGGCTTCAATCGTCTTGGCATCGGTTCGCACTCTCGGCACCGGAAGGGAGACATCAACGGGCTCCGACATTGAAGGCTGGGTCTGCGCCGTCGAAGCGATGTTGTAGGCGATGGCTTCAATGTTTGTGGCATCGATGACCACTGTCGGCACGGCCGCCGTCTTGGTGTTCTTCATCATTCAACAGATCTGAGAATAGAATCCTCACCGGTTAGAGACAGAGAGAGACAGAGAGAGACATTTCAACTATTTCTGACGGTTAGATCCTCACCGGCACTCTTAGATCCACGCCGCACGCACGGTTAGATCCGCGCCGCCGCACGCCGCCGCACGCACGGATAGATCCGCGCCGCCGCACGCCGCCGCACGCACGGTTAGATCCGCGCCGCCGCACGCCGCCGCACGCACGGTTAGATCCGCGCCGCCGCACGCACGGTTAGATCCGCGCCACCGCGACCGCCGTAGTAAGAGAGGAAATACGAGAGAGGAGGATGCGACTGGAATATGCGACTGCCAGGGTTGGTAGGTATGTGCTCTGCTCTTGTCTCCGTATGCGTCCATCGTGGTAGAGAGAGATACAGGCCGTCCGATCATAAATGATCGAACGGTGCAAGCGTTCGTTGAGCTTTCAACTAACCAAGATCCGTGTGACATACATCTCGACCAATCGAGAGATCAGCCGGTGAGTACAAGTTATGAAAACCGAGTAGAACTAAGAGGGAGAAAAGTGAGGAAATGTTTATCGGAAGGGCAAAGCTGAGTATGACTGAGTAAAACAAGTGGGCCCGGAGGGGGAAAGCTGAGTAACACTAAGTAAAACAGGGGCACCCAAATAATAAACGGACTAAGGGAAATTGAAGCTTTTGGCATAAAAATTGTAAAATTGTGTTATTTGAACAATATATTACATTTTGGGCGACTAGATATTGTTTGCAACTCAAAGATACACAAGTGTGACGAATTTGGACTCATTTGGACAAAGTTTGTAAGCATAGTGGGTATTTGGGAGGTGTATTGAGCAGAAAGCCCTGCATCTTCATATCTAGTAGCTCATGGACTAGGAAGTGGTTTTGAAGCTTTTGGCATAAAAACTTCATATCTCTATATTTCCTTTTCCATTATTATTTCTCTAGGTTGTAGGTAACATAACAAGGCTCCATGGGAAGGTTCCACCATCACTACAAGAAAACATGCATGTATAGACGCCCAATATAAATGCTAAAGACGCTTAATTTCGTCTTTAAATGAGCGTAGAGTCGCTAAGTAAAGCGTCTTAGGATCGTCTCTTTATGCACCGTCTCAAAGTTATGTAGAGACGCTATGCGAGCGTCTTTAGGAGACATTGAGACATTCATAAAGCATCCTTATGATCCTATAGACGTTTTGTCAGATGAGCTTATATATCGTCTCTATAGTCATGTTGAGCCGCTTTATTGCGTCTTAAATAATTCGAATGCATGCATTTTATTTTTCCATGTTGATTTTTTAATTAGCTATTGCTGATAATTACCGATTGAAATCGAGAAGTATTATGTTTTTATTACAAACCACAAAACAATATAAGAGTACAACACACTATTAGAGAAAATATCTTTATTTTTAAGAGCAAGTATTTTACAATCGGTCTGTAGATCTATTACAAAAAGAAACTCAGAATGGACCGAACAAAATCCCTTATGTCCTAAATACATTATCTACCTAGTTGACATCTATCTACTACCTATAAGCTTAGCACATGAGCTCTCACGTCACCATCTTAACTTCATAGATTTCCATGATAATTTTTATTGTCCAACTTCAAAAATCATCGAAAATGATTACCCTGCACAGAAAGTCAAACCAAATAGAAATAGATTAACTGGAAAACTTCACTAGTTAGTCTCACCTTTTCATAGAAGTACCAATAAGAGAAATTCACAATGTATATCAGTATGAATATATATAGAGTAAATATTGTGTTGAATATGCATGAAATCATTTTCTATAAAAAAGTGGCTCCTGAGAACCATCGTTTGCTACCTTGTCAATTTTTCTTCTCCCCTCAAATAGAGACAAATTTAAACACACTCATATCAAATCATCAACATATCCTACACTGGCTAAACAGAAACTGGATCATCACAAAAATGAAACTTTGTAGATATTTATTTATTCCCACGCTCCAGAACCAAGCATTAACACCTTAAAAAAAACCCAAGCATTAACACGGTAGTAGCAAAACAGAAGTATATATATTATTATTAGAGGTGGTATCCATAACAAAAAAAAGGACCATCTCTTTACTTTGATATTGCAGCATCTTGTTTGCAATCGCATATCTACAGGAAAAGAAAACAAAACACTATGCAGACATGCTTTGAAATTCAGTGCTAATAGCTATGGATCTTAATTACTAAAGAGGGGTGTGGTAGAACATGCATGTGAAGTTCGGTATGCGAAGCATGTCCATCTGTACATCGAATAGAAGGGGAGCGTAACAAACCTTGCCACGCATTGGTGTACATAATCATCAACTAATAATTGTAACACAGCCTGCAATGCATCACCTTGTCAGAGTTCACGAAGGGGATAAATCTGGTGGAGATTAGTTACCTTTTTCCATCATTTGGAATTTCGTACAGTAATAAAGCTTCATCAAAATAGCAGCCTAGCAGATAATTAAGCCAAACTTTGCCAAGATGTAGCAGTTAACCGGAAACAGAAAGAAATTGCATCTCAGTAATATTATCGAACACCTCATCTGTATGCACATAAGATGGAAGGCACCAGTGATCCAACCTGCAGATGTCGCCCTGTGTGAACTAGCTATTCTGTAGGATGCCCAAAAAGGCCCGTTATTCGTGAAGGAGAGGCGGAATTCATTGCTAGATGCCGCATGAGTGCCATGGACGCTGGTGTGGGTAGAGAGAAAGAGTGTTGCCTCCTAACCTGGATGTTCGTGGAGAGATGGTCGAGTTCACAGAGGTAATGGCAAGAATTGACGGCGGCGAGACGAGGAGCATGAGGAAGATGGGGTGGCGCTCTCAAGATCGGCGGCGTAAAGGAGGTCGTCACTTGCGTTTGGATGGGAACTGGCGGCGGCGATTTGTTTTGCCAATCTCAGATCTGATAAACGGAGGGAGGAGGCGTGAGTTTTCTTTTCCTTTAACTCAGGGAACCGTGGTGTATAAAAAACATGTGACGATTTGTACATCGTCTCTAAAAACGTCTTTACGTGCCAATTGTTTCTGAATTTTAAGACGAATATAAGAGCGTCCTAGGAAGAACGTCCCTACATGACTGTTTTCTTGTAGTGCATGTTTTGAATTATTTTGAATTGAACCCTAAAACCCTAAAATGATAAATGTGGCTTAAATGTGGCATACAAATTGTTCATACAAATTCAAATTGTTCAACACAAAGGGATCCCCAATACAAAGGGAACCACAATACAAATTGTTCATACAAATTCAAATTGTTCAACATCCCCAATACAAATTGTTCAACACAAAGGGATCGCCAATACAAAGGGAACCCCAATACAAATTGTTCATACAAATTCAAATTAGTTGTTCAGAATAAAATCTTTCTCTTGCTCCTGGTGTGACTCGCCGGGGCCACCACCTTACTCCGGGTAACCCTAACGGGGATATTACCGGTGGCTACCTTCCTTTTGCCCTCTTTCTTGTTCTTCTTCTTACGCAAAGCTTGTGCTTTTTCTTACGCCATGTACTCTTTGAAGTTAGCTTGTATCATGGCCTTACCACTTTCGTGGCATTCTCGACTATACTGTTCCCTCTCCTCTAGACTCATCGGTTGAAGCCATTCTACATCCATCTGTTCCCTCTGCTCTCCATCCAATGGTTCAAGCAGCTCTACATCCATCTGTTCCCCCCGCTCTCGATCCATCGGTTCAATCTCCTCATGTTGAACTGCTGCTTCAATCTCCTCTGCATTTGCTGCTTCAATCTCCTCATGTTGAGCTGCTTGCTTCAATCTCCTCTGCATTTGCTTGCTTCAATCACCTCATGTTGAGCTGCTGCTTCAATCTCAAGTTGAATTGCTTGCTTCATTCTCCTCTGCATTTTCTGCTCCCGCTTGATCTTCCATTCCAAAAGCTGGGTCAACTCCATTTTTACAAAGCCTAGCAATGTGTCCGGGGATTCCACAACGTTTGCACTTACGTTTTCGAATCGGTGCACCACCCTCTGCACTAGCTCCGATCCTATTCTTCCTCGGCCTACTGCCGGTCTAGTCAATCTTGGAGAGTACGGTTTGAAGCCTGGATCGACTTTCATCCATTGGTCTTTTCCCAACAAGGTAGGAACATTCATAGCATATGCAGCCCTAAATTTGGCAACGAAGAAATACTCGACACATGCTTGATCAACTTCACCATCTTCACCCCCTATAACACTCATGAAAAACAATGCGTGTATGCGGGGTATCCCACGGATCTGCCATCCCCTACAATGGCATGTCCTATCAACCAAACCCACTTGGATACCTCCACTTGCTGTTTTCTTTGTCGGTGTAGGTTACCTCGGCCTCCATTCCTTTTACGACGCACTTTGCATCCTCAATTGTTTTGCCCTGGCATGCAAAGACTTAATCAAAGATGGGAGCATGAGATGGCCAACATAATTTGTGGATGCAATTCTTTGACGCGAGATCGATCTTTATCATGATCATCTGCCTAATCTTATCAAATATTTGCCACAACATAAGCCCTTTCAATGACTTGACCTTTGAATTGAAACTCTCCGCAAGGTTACTTGTTACATAGTCTACCTTGCAAATTTCATTGAATTGGCTTCTTGACCACACCCTACCATGATGTTCATCCAAGTACTCCTTCACCCCGGGTTTTTGTTTATACAACACATCCAAATGAAACGAGATGCTTCCTAGAGCTGCATGTGTATGAAGCTGGCCATAGGTTGTCGGTAAAAACTTTACCCTTGAATTTCTTTGTAAAATTCTGTACCAAGTGTCGCATACATTCCCTATGCTCCACTCCGGGGAATACTTGCTTCTACCGTGAGTCTCCAAACCTTTGCAAGCGTACGTGTGGATAACAAGTCCTGGTGGATGACCTATAAGGTCACGCAAATTCTGCGAAACCAAGTCCAACTTTCATGTGACTCAACCTCCAAAACCCCATAAGCAACAGGGAACATCCAATTATGTCCATCAGCTGCGGTAGCGGCAACTAGCTGTCCTTTAAACCTGCCATGAAGAGCTGATGCATCCACGGCCAAATAAGGCCTGCAACCGTCCAAAAAGCCTTTCCAGCACGCTTTGAAACAAACAAAAGCCCTTCTAAAACATTCCTTGTGCATTACCTTCCCGCTTTTCAATTTGTAGGGAACTGTATGCTTGTCTATCGCTACAACAACTGCCTGGACTAGCCATCTCCACTTCAGCTTTGAAAGTGTAAAGCAAGCGAAAGCTTTCATTCCATGGACCATTGATCTTGTCAAGAGCCATTTCCTTTGCATAGAACATCCTCATGTAAGGTACTTCCATTTTATACTTCTCAACCACCTTTTTTACGAGTCTTGTTGGACCAAGTGAAGGATTTTCTCTCAGCCAATCTAGGATTACATCGCCAACCACCTAGTCTTCGCTAGCTTTGTTTTCAGCTCTGGCTCTCCCCTAGAGGTGGACACCTATGGATCTCATTATTCTTCTTTATCCGAAACATAATGATAAGGGATGTCGGTAATAGATAACAAATTTTACACCGTGATCTAAATACACAAGCTGGTTGGCGTAGTACACTGAACCAAGCTGCTTACGCGCATTGTGGATGCATGCAGCCTAAACTTACACCTTGGGTATGGGCATTTAATTGTGAACCTACCGGCTCACTTTTAATAACCTCAAAATTATTCTTAGTGAGAATGTGATATGTAGTAATTGCATTACGGCAGTCCATCATCGTTTGAAACACGGTGCCTTCTACAAGCTGGGGTTTCTCCCTGTTCCACTCAATTGTTGGCAAGTCTTCACCTTCGTAATCGGCTAAAACGAGGCTGTCATCATTCTCATTCTTCTCTTCATCATCAGTGTCATCAAATCGGCACCAAAAGCCATATCTTCCATGTATTGATCCTCCATTGCACGCTTCTTGCATCGATCTACCAATTCAGGAAACATCAACTCATCCTCATCATCTTGAGGAGGCTGATCCTCAATGTCCGCATCGTCCTCCACATCGACCGTACGAACGATCCGGCTACCACTAGCCCGGGGACGAGATGGTGCTCGCTGTGGACCTACAAGGAGCGCCACGGCGCACACTATTAGCAGAGGCAGCGGCGGTAGAGAGACATGATGCCCGACCACCGATGATGCCCCGGCACCAGATGATGCCTAGCCCCTGTCCACATGGATACGAATTTTACCGAATCGGCAAGAAGCATTCAAAGCAAAAAGAAATCCCAGATCGTCTTCGGAAATTAGTGGAACAAATCTTCCCTCCGAGCTGTTGAAATATTCGAAATGAACTGCATCGAGAGAGCTCCAGGTGTAGTTATCGTAGATGTTAGCTTTGAAATCCGTTAACGAGATGGTGGTTGCAACCACCGCGGGGAAGTTAAACCCGAGTCTTACGGCGTTTAGAATCACGCGTAAAGCTAGAATCCAGCCTAACCACCGGCCGAAAAGCCGGTAGCTGGATCCATCCTATTCGAAAAGCAACGCGATTAGTTGAGCAACAACGATTGGCGCTCAAAAACTGCCTACTGTTAATTCACATGGGATAGGCGGACGATGCTTACCCGAGATGGAATCCATGCGTTAGATCCCTCCGATTCCCAATCTTCTCCACGGGTGGCGGAAATAGTACGCACACCGGACGGAATTACAAAGAGGACGAGGGGTAGATCCGGATGCTGGTGGAGGCGGAGCCGGGGGTGGTGGTGGGGGCGGGGCCGGCTCGGCGGCGGACGACGCCATAAGGTAGGTGGGCGAGGATGGCGTGGCGGCGGAGGGCGGTGTGTGAGCTCCTCCGGTCTCGGACGGAGGGAAAGCTTTGGGTCGGCTCTTCCGGTCAATAGTCAACACACTTCGAAAGCAACGGTCAAGTCAAAACCACCGCGGCTCCCTAGCCGTCACCGGTAACGGAAGGCCTGCGAACAGACGGCAACCCTCCCGTCCGAGCCTCTGAAAGGGGTTTCAAACTAGAGGGAGGGGAAAACTGAGGAAAAACTAAGGGACTGGGGAAAACTGAGTACAACTAACGAACCAGGGGCACGAAACTAGAAATCCCTTCAAACTATATAAAAATAACAAAGTGTGAATCTTAGTATGGTGAATACTGTACATTTCAAAACTATATAATTTGTCAGATTTGGTTAGTTTTTAGTAGAAGCTTAGAATACAAAAAAAAAAGGTTTTCTTTGAGATTTTTCAGGTTTGAAGTACAAATCGTCGGCTAAACTTCTCCTCATTTCATTAAACTACAAATTATGATATTTTATTTTTTTAAAAAAATAAAGAGCTTAATGTGGTCGTTTGCAGTTTTCGTGGAAATGTTAGCCACATCCAAGGGAGAGATTAGTGTACCGCCGTGACAGTGACAAGCGTGTAAGAACCGCGCTAATGACAAAAGCCTTGTGGGATTGCATCGGGATAAAAGTAATCCGATACCTAGGACTAGGAGCTGCGCCACGTGACATAGCGCCGCGCGCTCTTGTCCTGTCCCGTCTTCTCCTCCTCCGGCGAAAGGATGGCTTTTCCTGCTCCTTTTAATGAAAGTTTTTCTTGCCATGACCAAACGTCCTTTCAGTCCCTAGTATAGCACGGGTCAAGACTCTCACGGCTTATTATTGGCACTAGATCAATTATTAGGTCACACAAAACACGCAACGCTGCGACAACGCCGCGCACAAAAACATCGCCCGGAAATAGGGGGCGTATCGGCCAAGCTGCGTACTCCATGCTTGCATGTACAAAAGCCATTGTCCTAGCTAAAGTATTCTGCTACTCCGGGCCACTTGATGGCTGTGTTCCAAAATTAATCTTTTCCTATGTACTCTCCCATTACCAAATTGTCTTGCATATAATCCTGGCTTTTTAAAAGTTCGGTTGAGGACTATATAGAAATAAATATAAATGTCTAAATATCAGACCCGTATGGTATTTTCCGTAGTTACTTTGTCTAACTTTACCAAATTTTACTTTAACCAAAATATATATATGCAACATATAATATAGAAAGGATGGAGTAGCTGATAATTTAAAATTCCTGAACCCAAGATTATAAACAACACTCCGTATACACATT
The DNA here is from genome assembly GCF_022539505.1 of Lolium rigidum. NCBI lineage: Eukaryota > Viridiplantae > Streptophyta > Magnoliopsida > Poales > Poaceae > Lolium > Lolium rigidum. Next base: position 279,443,884 of record NC_061508.1, read on the forward strand.
AGGCCCTCTCTCTTAAATGTAGATAGACACTAATTTGATGGCATGCATTGTCGGACCTCAAATTATGTAGGTAAATTGCCAATGTCCTTTTTAGAACAAGCAGCATGCCCATGTTTCCCGAACTGAGCTATGTTCCTCCATTGGGAGACGACATGTCCATCAACTAAGTGAAGTCCATCCAAGATTTTATGGTCCATCGCTTAGAAGTTCTCATGGGGATAACTTGAGAAGTGTTTGTATCATGTGAATGCAATGATGCTTCAACAAGAAACAAGGGAAATAAAAAGGCGATTAGAGGAGTGTTCCAATCGACGCGGTTACGAAGGTGCGCGTGGGGGGGGGGGGGGGTACAACATTGGATGTAAGGTGAAAATATGAATATGTAAGGTGGGAAGAGAATTACAACAATGGATTAAAGATTGGAAGAAATATGATGGGAAGATAACATTTTCCCAGGTTTAGAATAAGTAAGACTGTTTTCTCGTGCATAGTACAATACCAGGAAAAGTGAGTAGTAATTGTTGTGGCCCTTTATGGATACAATATAACTCGAAAAGATTTGGTTGGATAGAAGTAAGCTAAAACCTACATCAATGTTTTGAGTTGGGGTCCCAATTCCGCTAAAAAGTCACGCGGATTTTTATGGATTGATCCATTCCATAGAATAAATTGGATTCCTAGAGGCTAACCTTTAGTTTAGAGTGAATATCATCTTTTACCCACTAGTTTACCATATGTGAAAACAATTATCCCATTTAGCTATAATTCATCTCGGTTACCCCATTTACTCCTTATATTGATGTTGAGAATGTGGCCTATGTTGTGTGCCATGTTGTGAGCGTATTCAATCGTTCTAAGATACTGGGTAGTTATATTAATGTTCAAAAATAAGGCTAGCTTTGGTCATACATATGATATGTGTTCTAGTATTTCCCATGGGAGAAGTTTTTTAAACATATTTCAAACTACATGCTCTGCCTTAACCCCATCTCTCTTGAGCTAGGAGTGTGTGTTTCTACTTACCTTACCAGTGGAGAATCTAGGATGAAACTGAAGGGTAGGCTCAAGGAACCAAGACGATATTGTAAGGGTATATTGCCCCTATGTGTGGTTTTGGTTATTAATGATAATCCCTATGGACTAATGTTCTCATTGAGTTTATATGAAGGAAAATTCCATAGGTACTACTTGTAGTCCATATGTTGGATTCAAGTATGGATGCCATGAAGATAAACATATACCTTGAGTATTGGCATCAAGATCATCGATTTGAAGACATATATGTGATATGATCAAGAAGAAGAAATGAAGATGGAGTTCCTATGTGGAACTCAATATTAGTCATGCTCTAGCTTATGTGTTAAGCAATGAATGATCAATATCTTGAGTGTTTGATTCCAAGTGAAAAATTCAAGATATGGCTCTAAGTCGGTGTCATGATAGTCTCATGACTTGAGCTATGGTTGATTAAGATTTAGAGCATGCAACCAAATGAAGAGTTCTTTATACACCTCAAGATAATATGATAGAGCATGAGAAGATACAAGGTTGACCAATACAAAGAGCGAAGAATAGATTCAAGTTTGGTCAACACATGAAACATAAAGAATGTGCCACATGAAGTCATGTGGTATGGTAGGCTTTGTCAATTATGCTTTATGAACTAACCCATCATATATGTGCCCTTCTGTTGTCTATGTGGGTTAGGTATCTTTCCATGGGATGCATCATAAGTGAGATCTCATATAGCCCATGAGAGGGTGACATCAAGTGGTGATCATCATGAAAGTTGAGTTGGGCAAGTTCAAGATGAGCATCTTAAGAGGATCACATGCTTGAATCTTGTCATCCATTTGGTGATAATGCACGTCTGAAGATGTGCTTAATGAAGTAATCCCATAGTGGTGTATGTGGGAGCATTTGTGAATCTTCACGAAGCAACAATGATCAAGTGAGGCATTCCATCTTGATTGGAGCTTGAAGAGTTAACATCAAGATCAAGCGGGATGCGCAAGGCAAAGGTATGGCCTTGCTAGGTTTTCCTTTTACCGGTCTCAAGGTGGTTGTTGGGAGACCGGATTATTGTAGGGATTCGTTGCATAGAAAACAAAAATTTTCCTACCGCGAACACGCAATCCAAGCCAAGATGCAATCTAGAAGACGGTAGCAACGAGGGGATGATCGAGACTCACCCTTGAAGATTTCCAAAGCCTACAAGATGAGGCTCTTGTTGCTGCGGTAGACGTTCACTTGCCGCTTGCAAAAGCGCGTAGAAGATCTTGATCACGGCGCCACGAACGGGCAGCACCTCCGTACTCGGTCACACGTTCGGTGTTGATGAAGTCGACGTCCACCTCCCCGTTCCAGCGGGCAGCGGAAGTAGTAGCTCCTCTTGAATCCGGCAGCACGACGGCGTGGTGGCGGTGGTGGTGGAGAACTCCGGCGGAGCTTCGCTAAGCGTGCGGGAGAGAAGGAGGAGTGGGGCGGCTAGGGTTTGGGGAGAGGGGGGCGCCGGCCACTTAAGGGGTGCGGCCACCTTGTGGTGTTGGGTTGGCCGGCCCCCTCCCCTTGGCCCTCATTATATAGGTGGAACACCCAAGAGTTGGTCTACAAGTCTTCGAATAAGACCCCAAACCAAAACCTTCCATATGACATGAAACCTACCCAAGCTAGGACTCCCACTAGAGGTGGGATTCCCACCTTCCCTTAGGAGGGGTGGCCGGCCACCTTAGGTGGAGTCCACCCGGGACTCCACCCCCTAGGGTTGGCCGGCCATGGTGGTGGAGTCCCTTCGGGACTCCGCCTTCCAAAGTGACTTTCTTCCGGAATATTCTAGAACCTTCTAGAACCTTCCATAAAAGCACCAGATCATTTTCAAACTTATAAAATGACTTCCTATATATGAATCTTATTCTCCGGACCATTCCGGAACTCCTCGTGATGTCCGGGATCTCATCCGGTACTTCGAACAAATCTTCGAACTCCATTCCATATTCAAGTTCTACCATTTCAACATCAAACCTTAAGTGTGTCACCCTACGGTTCGTGAACTATGCGGACATGGTTGAGTACTCTCTCTGACCAATAACCAATAGCGGGATCTGGAGATCCATAATGGCTCCCACATATTCAACGATGACTTAGTGATCGAATGAACCATTCACATACGATACCAATTCCCTTTGTCACGCGATATTTTACTTGTCCGAGGTTCGATCATCGGTATCACTCTATACCTTGTTCAACCTCGTCTCCTGACAAGTACTCTTTACTCGTACCGTGGTATGTGGTCTCTTATGAACTTATTCATATGCTTGCAAGACATTAGACGACATTCCACCGAGAGGGCCCAGAGTATATCTATCCGTCATCGGGATGGACAAATCCCACTCGTTGATCCATATGCCTCAACTCATACTTTCCGGATACTTAATCCCACCTTTATAACCACCCATTTACGCGAGTGGCGTTTAATGTAATCAAAGTACCTTTCCGGTATAAGTGATTTACATGATCTCATGGTCGAAAGGACTAGGTAACTATGTATCGTAAGCTTATAGCAAATAACTTAATGACGTGATCTTATGCTACGCTTAATTGGGTGTGTCCATTACATCATTCATATAATGATATAACCTTGTTATTAATAACATCCAATGTTCATGATTATGAAACTAATCATCTATTAATCAACAAGCTAGTTAAGAGGCTTCCTAGGGAATCATTGTTTGTTTACATATCACACATGTATCAATGTTTCGGTTAATACAATTATAGCATGGTATATAAACATTCATCATAAACATAAAGATATATAATAACCACATTTATTATTGCCTCTTGGGCATATCTCCAACAATTATAGGATAGATAGCCGCACTATCAAGATGGGCTTTCGGTTGGGTAACTTGATCACATCGTCTTAGGGAGCTCAATCCTTTGCATACTTTGCATATCCCTATTGCTTCTTTGTTTTTATCTATGTGAGGTTCTTGAACTTGTTGCTAGCTTTTCAACAATTCCAAGTTCATCGAAAACGGAATCCGCATGCATCTTCTATCGTGTTTTCATGTTTAAAGGTTTTACCGGTTTGATGTTTTATAGATAGGCCAAACCTTTTATATTATTTTTCTTATTCAATGGTTGTACTATGATATTTATATGCATATTGTTGTAGAGCTCGTTGTCGTGATTCCAACGAGCCCAAGATCATCGAAATCGGAGTCCGGATGCAAAAGTTATCGCGTTATCGGCGTGTGGCTCGGCAGGCCGAGTGCTACTTCCGGGCAGCCCGGAACCTGGCCCGGCTTGCCGGGTAGGATACCGAAAATTCCGGTACCTGCCGGGTTCAGGCTCGATTTGTCCCCAAACGGTCATACTTTTGAGGGGCTATAAAAGGGGCTTTTCCCCATTGTTCTTAGGGTTCTTGAGCACGTTTTTGACCACCATTGTTTAACCTCTTGAGCCTACTTCCTCTCCCTTCCCTCCTATGATTCTTGCATATTCTTGGAGGATTTGAAAGAGGAGATCTAGATATACAACCTCCTCCAATCCATTCCTCCTCTAAGTAAGGGGAACTCTTAGAATCTAGATCTTGGAGTCATTTGTTGATTTCCTCCATTATTCTTCCTCTCTAATTCCATCCTAGCATTTATTGTTTTGGTGGGATTTAAGTGTGAAGGATTTGAACACCTTTGGTGTTCTTGCTTTTGCATCCTTGCATAAGTGTTGAGCTCTCCACCACGATTTGTTCGAGTGAGAGACCATGAGCTTGTTACTCTTGGAGAGTGACCTCCTAGTTGGCTTGGTTGGTGTCCCGATGACCTCTTCGTGGAAGGTTGTGAAGGGGCCCGGACTTCTCCTTCATGGAGCTTGTGAAGTGGTTGTGGAGCTTACTGATGTCTACGGGAGCTTCTATTCTTGTAGACAGTGTTGGGCCTCCAAGAGCAGAGGTTTGTAGAACAGCAGCAAGTTTCCCTTAAGTGGATACCCAAGGTTTATCGAACTCAGGGAGGAAGAGGTCAAAGATATCCCTCTCATGCAACCACTGCAACCACAAAACAAGAAGTCTCTTGTGTCCCCAACACACCAAATAGGTGCACTAGTTCGGCGAAGAGATAGTGAAATACAGGTGGTATAAATAAGTATGAGCAGTAGCAACGGTGGCGAGAAAAGTGCTTGGCGTGTAGTTGATGGTGGTGGTATTGCGGCAGTAGTAACGCGTAAGAAAACGAGTAAACAAGCGGTAGTAACTCAGCGAGTAGTAACGCGATAGTAGTAAACAAGCAGTAGTAACTCAGCAGTATTTAGGAACAAGGCCTAGGGATTACACTTTCACTAGTGGACACTCTCAACATCGATCACATAACAGAACGAGATAAATGCATACTCTACACTTTTGTTGGATGATGAACACATTGCGTAGGATTACACGAACCCTCAATGCCGGAGTTAACAAGCTCCACAATAATGCTCATGTTTAAGTAACCTTTAGTGTAAGATAGATCAACGCTACTAAACCAAGTACTAGCATAGCATGCACACTTGTCACCTTCATGCATATGTAGGAGGAATAGATCACATCAAAATTATCATAGCAATAGTTAACTCCATAATCTACAAGAGATCATGATCATAGCATAAACCAAGTACTAACACGGTGCACGCACTCGTCACCTTTGCACACATGCGGGAGGAATAAACTACTTTAATAACAAATCACTAGAGTAGCACATGGATAAATTGTGATACAACATGCTGCAATCTTAAAGAGATATAAATAAGCACCTCACTATGCCATTCAATGAGTAAGTATTCTGTGAAATCTAGCCTAAGAGACCCACACGGTGCACACACTGTCACCTTTACACACGTGGGACGAGGAGTCTCCAGGAGATCACATAAGTAAAACCCACTTGACTAGCATAATGACATCTAGATTACAAGCATCATCATATGAATCTCAATCATGTAGGGCAGCTCATGAGATTATTGTATTGACACACATAGGAGAGAGATGAACCACATAGCTACCGGTACAGCCCCGAGCCTCGATGGAGAACTACTCCCTCCTCATGGGAGCAGCAGCGGTGATGAAGATGGCGGTGGAGATGGCAGCGGTGTCGATGGAGAAGCCTTCGGGGCACTTCCCCGCTCCGGCGGGGTGCCGGAACAGAGATCTTGTCCCCGGATCTTGGCTTCGCGATGGCGGCGGCTCCGGCAGGTTTACGTGGGTTTCGTCAATTGGTATCGGGTTTTCTGATCCAGGGGCTTTATATAGGCGAAGAGGCGGCGCAGGAGGGCTGACAGGGGGCCACACCATAGGGCGGCGCGGCCCCCTGCGGCCGCGCCAGCCTAGGGTTTGGTGGCCCCGTGGCCCCCTCCGGTCCTTCCCGGGTGTTCCGGATGCTTCCGATGAAAATAGGAACTTTGGCGTTGATTTCGTCCGATTCCGAGAATATTTCGTTACTAGGATTTCTGAAACCAAAAACAGCAGAAAACGAGAAGCGGCACTTCGGCATCTTGTTAATAGGTTAGTTCCGAGAAAATGCACGAATATGACATAAAGTGTGCATAAAACATGTAGATAACATCAATAATGTGGCATGGAACACAAGAAATTATCGATACGTTGGAGACGTATCGGCATCCCCAAGCTTAGTTCTGCTCGTCCCGAGCAGGTAAAACGATAACAAAGATAATTTCTGAGTGACATGCCATCATAATCTTGATCATACTATTTGTAAAGCATATGTAGTGAATGCAACGATCGAAACAATGTGTATGACATGAGTAAACAAGTGAATCATAAAGCAAAGACTTTTCATGAATAGCACTTCAAGACAAGCATCAATAAGTCTTGCATAAGAGTTAACTCATAAAGCAATAATTCAAAGTAAAGGTATTGAAGCAACACAAAAGAAGATTAAGTTTCAGCGGTTGCTTTCAACTTGTAACATGTATATCTCATGGATATTGTCAACATAGAGTAATATAATAAGTGCAATAAGCGAATATGTAGGAATCAATGCACAGTTCACACAAGTGTTTGCTTCTTGAGGTGGAGAGAAATAGGTGAACTGACTCAACATTGAAAGTAAAAGAATGGTCCTCATAGAGGAAAAGCATTGATTGCTATATTTGTGCTAGAGCTTTGATTTTGAAAACATGAAACAATTTTGTCAACGGTAGTAATAAAGCATATGCATCATGTAAATTATATCTTATAAGTTGCAAGCCTCATGCATAGTGTACTAATAGTGCCCGCACCTTGTCCTAATTAGCTTGGACTACCCGGATTATCACCGCAATACATATGCTTTAACCAAGTATCACAAAGGGGTACCTCTATGCCGCCTGTACAAAGGTCTAAGGAGAAAGCTCGCATTTGGATTTCTCGCTTTTGATTATTCTCAACTTAGACATCCATACCGGGACAACATAGACAACGAGATAATGGACTCCTCTTTTAATGCTTTAAGCATTCAACAACAATTAATTCTTTTCTCATTAGAGATTTGAGGATGTTTGTCCAAAACTGAAACTTCCACCATGGAACATGGCTTTAGTTAGCGGCCCAATGTTCTTCTCTCACAATATGCATGCTCAAACCATTCAACTCGGTGTAGATCGCCCTTACTTCGGACAAGACGAACATGCATAGCAACTCACATGAAATTCAACAATGAGTTGATGGCGTTCCCCGGTAAACATGGTTATCGCACAACAAGCAACTTAATAAGAGATAAAGTGCATAATTACATATTCAATACCACAATAGTTTTTAAGCTATTTGTCCCATGAGCTATATATTGCAAAGGTGAATGATGGAATTTTAAAGGTAGCACTCAAGCAATTTACTTTGGAATGGCTGGAAAATACCATGTAGTAGGTAGGTATGGTGGACACAAATGGCATAGTGGTTGGCTCAAGTATTTTGGATGCATGAGAAGTATTCCCTCTCGATACAAGGTTTAGGCTAGCAAGGCTTGTTAGAAACAAACACAAGGATGAACGGTACAGCAAAACTCACATAAAAGACATATTGAAAGCATTATAAGACTCTACACCGTCTTCCTTGTTGTTCAAACTCAATACTAAAAATTATCTAGACCTTAGAGAAACCAATTATGCAAACCAAATTTTAGCATGCTCTATGTATTTCTTCATTAATGGGTGCAAAGCATATGATGCAAGAGCTTAAACATGAGCACAACAATTGCCAAGTATCACATTACCCAAGACATTATAGCAATTACTACATGTATCATTTTCCAATTCCAACCATATAACAATTTAATGAAGGAGAAACTTCGCCATGAATACCATGAGTAGAAACCAAGGACATATTTGTCCATATGCTACAGCGGAGTGTGTATCTCTCCCATAAAGTGAATGCTAGGATCCATTTTATTCAAACAAAACAAAAACAAAAACAAACCGACGCTCCAAGAAAAAGCACATAAGATGTGGCCGAATAAAAATGTAGTTTCAGGGGAGGAACCTGATAATTTGTTGATGAAGAAGGGGATGCCTTGGGCATCCCCAAGCTTAGACGCTTGAGTCTTCTTGATATATGCAGGGGTGAACCACCGGGTGCATCCCCAAGCTTAGAGCTTTCACTCTCCTTGATCATGTTGCATCATACTCCTCTCTTGATCCTTGAAAACTTCCTCCACACCAAACTCGAAACAACTCATTAGAGGGTTAGTGCACAATATAAATTGACATATTCAGAGGTGACACAATCATTCTTAACACTTCTGGACATTGCATAATGCTACTGGACATTAGTGGATCAAAGAAATTCATCCAACATAGCGAAAGAGGCAATGCGAAATAAAAGGCAGAATCTGTCAAAACAGAACAGTTCGTATTGACGAATTTTAAAATGGCACCAGACTTGCTCAAATGAAAATGCTCAAATTGAATGAAAGTTGCGTACATATCTGAGGATCATGCACGTAAATTGGCATAATTTTCTGAGCTTCCTGCAGGGCAGTGGGCTCAGATTCGTGACAGCAAAGAAATCTGGAACTGCGCAGTAATCCAAATCTAGTACTTACTTTTCTATCAACGGCTTAACTTGGCACAACAAAACACAAAACTAAGATAAGGAGAGGTTGCTACAGTAGTAAACAACTTTCAAGACACAAAATAAAAACAAAGTACTGTAGGTAAAAACATGGGTTGTCTCCCATAAGCGCTTTTCTTTAACGCCTTTCAGCTAGGCGCGAAAGTGTGTATCAAGTATTATCGAGAGATGAAGCATCAACATCATAATTTGTTCTAATGATAGAATCATAAGGTACCTTCATTCTCTTTCTAGGGAAGTGTTCCATACCTTTCTTGAGAGGAAATTGATATTTTATATTACCTTCCCTCATATCAATAGTAGCACCAACGGTTCGAAGAAAAGGTCTTCCCAATATAATTGGACAAGATGCATTGCATTCAATATCCAAGACAACAAAATCAACGGGAACAAGGTTATTGTTAACGGTAATGCGAACATTATCAACTTTACCCAAAGGTTTCTTTGTAGAATGATCAGCAAGATTAACATCCAAATAACAATTTTTCAGCGGTGGCAAGTCAAGCATATTATAGATTTTCTTCGGCATAACAGAAATACTTGCACCAAGATCACATAAAGCATTACAATCAAAATCTTTAACCTTCATCTTAATGATGGGCTCCCAACCATCTTCTAGCTTTTTAGGAATAGAGGCTTCGCGCTCTAGTTTCTCTTCTCTAGCTTTTATGAGAGCATTTGTAATATGATGCGTGAAAGCCAAATTTATAGCACTAGCATTAGGACTTTTAGCAAGTTTTTGCAAGAACTTTATAACTTCAGAGATGTGGCAATCATCAAAATTCAAACCATTATAATCTAAAGCAATGGGATCATCATCCCCAATGTTGGAAAAAATTTCAGCAGCTTTAGCAGTTTCAGGCAGTTTTTCGCGCTTTGCATTAGAAGTGGAAACATTGCTAACACCAATTCTTTTATTAGTATGAGTAGGAGGTGCAGCAACATGTGTAGCATTAGCATTACTAGTGGTGGTAATAGTCCAAACTTTAGCTATATTCTTCTCTTTAGCTAGTTTTTCATTTTCTTCTCTATCCCACCTAGCACGCAGTTCAGCCATTAATCTTATATTCTCATTAATTCTAACTTGAATGGCATTTGCTGTAGTAGCAATCTTATTATGATGATTCTCATTAGGCAAAACTTTTGATTTCAAAAGATCAACATCGACGGCAAGACTATCGACTTTAGAAGCAAGTATATCAATTTTCCCAAGCTTTTCTTCAACAGATTTGTTAAAAGCGGTTTGTGTACCAATAAATTCTTTAAGCATGGCTTCAAGTCCAGGGGTGAGTTCCTATTATTGTTGTAAGAATTTCCATAAGAATTACCATAGCCGTTGCCATTATTATAAGGATATGGCCTATAGTTGTTACTAGAATTGTTCCGGTAAGCATTGTTGTTGAAATTATTATTTTTAATGAAGTTTACATCAACATGTTCTTCTTGTGCAACCAATGAAGCTAACGGAACATTATTAGGATCAATATTAGTCCTATCATTCACAAGCATAGACATAATAACATCAATCTTATCACTCAAGGAAGAGGTTTCTTCGACGAATTTACCTTCTTACCTTGTGGAGCTCTTTCCGTGTGCCATTCAGAGTAGTTGATCATCATATTATCAAGAAGCTTTGTTGCTTCACCAAGAGTGATGGAAATAAAGGTACCTCCAGCAGCTGAATCCAATAAATTCCGTGAAGAAAAATTTAGTCCTGCATAGAAGGTTTGGATGATCATCCAAGTAGTCAGTCCATGGGTTGGGCAATTTTTAACCAAGAGATTTCATTCTTTCCCAAGCTTGAGCAACATGTTCAGTATCTAATTGTTTAAAATTCATTATGCTACTCCTCAAAGATATAATTTTAGCGGGGGATAATATCTACCAATAAAAGCATCCTTGCATTTAGTCCATGAATCAATACTATTCTTAGGCGAGAGATAGCAACCAATCTTTAGCTCTTCCTCTTAATGAGAAAGGGAACAATTTTAGTTTAATAATATCACCATCTACATCTTTATATTTTTGCATTTCACATAGTTCAACAAAATTATTAAGATGGGCAGCGAGCATCATCGAACTAATTCCGGAAAATTGATCTTTCATGACAAGATTCGAGTAAAGCAGGTTTAATTTCAAAGAATTCTGCTGTAGTAGCAGGTGGAGCAATAGGTGTGCATAAGAAATCATTATTATTTGTGGTTGTGAAGTCACACAACTTAGTATTTTCAGCGTTGGCCATTTTAGCAATGAGTAAATAAAGCAAACTAGATAAAGTAAATGCAAGTAAACTAATTTTTTTGTGTTTTCGATATAGCAAACAAGATAGCAAATAAAGTAAAACTAGCAACTAATTTTTTTGTATTTTGATTTAGTGCAGCAAACAAAGTAGTAAATAAAATAAAGCAAGACAAAAACAAAGTAAAGAGATTGAGAAGTGGAGACTCCCCTTGCAGCGTGTCTTGATCTCCCCGGCAACGGCGCCAGAAAAGTGCTTGATGTCTACGGGAGCTTCTATTCTTGTAGACAGTGTTGGGCCTCCAAGAGCAGAGGTTTGTAGAACAGCAGCAAGTTTCCCTTAAGTGGATACCCAAGGTTTATCGAACTCAAGGAGGAAGAGGTCAAAGATATCCCTCTCATGCAACCCTGCAACCACAAAGCAAGAAGTCTCTTGTGTCCCCAACACACCAAATAGGTGCACTAGTTCGGCGAAGAGATAGTGAAATACGGGTGGTATAAATAAGTATGAGCAGTAGCAACGGTGGCGAGAAAAGTGCTTGGCGTGTAGTTGATGGTGGTGGTATTGCAGCAGAGTAACGCAGATAAAACAGTAAACAAGCAGTAGTAACTCAGCGAGTAGTAACGCAGTAGTAGTAAACAAGCGAGTAGTAACTCAGCAGTATTTAGGAACAAGGCCTAGGGATTACACTTTCACTAGTGGACACTCTCAACATCGATCACATAACAGAACAGTATAAATGCATACTCTACACTTTTGTTGGATGATGAACACATTGCGTAGGATTACACGAACCCTCAATGCCGGAGTTAACAAGCTCCACAATAATGCTCATGTTTAAGTAACCTTTAGTGTAAGATAGATCAACGCTACTAAACCAAGTACTAGCATAGCATGCACACTGTCACCTTCATGCATATGTAGGAGGAATAGATCACATCAAAATTATCATAGCAATAGTTAACTCCATAATCTACAAGAGATCATGATCATAGCATAAACCAAGTACTAACACGGTGCACGCACTGTCACCTTTGCACACATGCAGGAGGAATAAACTACTTTAATAACAAATCACTAGAGTAGCACATGGATAAATTGTGATACAACATGCTGCAATCTTAAAGAGATATAAATAAGCACCTCACTATGCCATTCAATGAGTAAGTATTCTGTGAAATCTAGCCTAAGAGACCCACACGGTGCACACACTGTCACCTTTACACACGTGGGACGAGGAGTCTCCTGGAGATCACATAAGTAAAACCCACTTGACTAGCATAATGACATCTAGATTACAAGCATCATCATATGAATCTCAATCATGTAGGGCAGCTCATGAGATTATTGTATTGACACACATAGGAGAGAGATGAACCACATAGCTACCGGTACAGCCCCGAGCCTCGATGGAGAACTACTCCCTCCTCATGGGAGCAGCAGCGGTGATGAAGATGGCGGTGGAGATGGCAGCGGTGTCGATGGAGAAGCCTTCCGGGGGCACTTCCCCGCTCCGGCAGGGTGCCGGAACAGAGATCCTGTCCCCCAGATCTTGGCTTCGCGATGGCGGCGGCTCTGGAAGGTTTCGTGGGTTTCGTCAATTGGTATCGTGTTTTCTGATCCAGGGGCTTTATATAGGCGAAGAGGCGGCGCAGGAGGGTCGACGGGGGGCCACACCATAGGGCGGCGCGGCCCCCTCTCGGCCGCGCCGGCCTAGGGTTTGGTGGCCCCGTGGCCCCCTCCGGTCCTTCCCGGGTGTTCTGGATGCTTCCGATGAAAATAGGAACTTTGGCGTTGATTTCGTCCGATTCCGAGAATATTTCGTTACTAGGATTTCGAAACCAAAAACAGCAGAAAACGACAACTGGCACTTCGGCATCTTGTTAATAGGTTAGTTCCAGAAAATGCACGAATATGACATAAAGTGTGCATAAAACATGTAGATAACATCAATAATGTGGCATGGAACACAAGAAATTATCGATACGTTGGAGACGTATCACTTACCATCTCCGGAGTGGAGGAAAAGCTAGCCATAAGGAAATGGCTATTCCTTCGTGGGATAGGCTCGGAGAAGAAGGTGAGTCTTCGTGGCGTTGGGAAATCCTTTGTGGGATCCCACCTCTTCAAACTTGACGTACCTTCTTGCAAAGGAAGGGAACACGGGAATACATCTTCGTATCCGCGTGCCTCGGTTATTTCTATACCCAAGCTTACTTTTTTTGTGATAGCCATCGAGCTTGAAGTATTTATTATATCTTGCTATCACTTGTTGTTCATATATATATTAAGCCTACCTTACTTAGCTCTAGTTGTTGTTATTGCACTTAGTTGAGCCTAGCATATTTAGGGTTTGTGCTTGTAAAATAAACGTTAATTTAATTCCGCATTTTTACAAGCTAAATTCGTATGAATTTTTAAAACGCCTATTCACATCCCCTCTAGGCGACATCTCGTCCTTTCAGATACAAGCAAGACCCGATATACAATGAATTTATGAAACTTATCCAAACAATTGGCCAATGACATACAACATAAGGATGAGATTGTTAATGGGTTTAAATTTGCTTTATTTAACAGTTATTTGCTTCACTCTCTGACAAAACATTGACCGTTCATCATCAATAATGGTTGAGGCATACAAATTTGATGGTTTCTTGTTGAAAACGGAGGGTAGGCTCGACCTATCGAAGAGTACCTGGTAAATTTGCCACTGTAGTAGTGAGAAACAAGTATAGTATTCCGCATATTTACTCGCTGGTTGTTATTGAGAAACACTAAAAGGTTGGTATTTATGAGTATTGACCTGACATCAATTGTATCTATCTAGTTCATATTGTTTTACGGGAGACAATTCCAGTAACGCCTAGGAAAAAATGGATAAGAAATGGTCTAGTGTTTGAATCAAACACCATGGAACAAACAATTGTGCAGGCAAATATTTTAGGATTACAACCGATGAGGAAAATAGTATTTTACGCTGATAACACACGATAAAATTGTACTTATAAACCTTTTAGGGTTACAAGTGATTAGGAAACAAAATGGGAAAACACACACAAACACATTGCATAGACTTCATCATGTTGTCCTACCAGAAAATAGGAAGAGAGAGTAACAAGGCGGCTCATATATTAGCTGATGTAGCTAGATTTTCTGGTCGAGGCTACTACTGGATGGGGCGTGTCCCTCCAGCTGTGGCCGAGATCGTTGAGTCTGAAGCTGTACAACTTGTTAATCATAATATATGAAAGCTCTCTTTACCGGCAAATAAAAAAGAAAGAACACCTGTGTGAAATTTAAGAGAGGTAAAATTTGTCACGAGTTTCACTAAATGGGGTAGTTTGAATAGTCTGCTGCTAATTTTGGTAGTTATTGTCGCAAATGGAAAATTGTGGGGTAAGAAAATGAAATTTACTCTTTATTTTATCACTAATGTACGGACATGTTATCTCCTACTTAGTTTGAATATGGACCTTCCTTACACTTAATATTTGAATTAAATATATCAACTCTTGAATCATGTTATTTATACGCATTGGCGGAGCTATGTAAGTGAGGGGACCCACCACTCCTAGCCTAAGATTTTTCCGCTTTATTACTTCTCCTAATCTTGGTTTAGGGGAAAAAGGTTAATTCCTCACCTCATTTGAGATACTTACACTGATGTAAGTATCGCTATAAACATAGTAGTATTAAATTGAGGTCCTAAATATATGTCATGGTTATAATTATATCCAATATAGATGTATTTTGACATATTTTAGCACTACATACATCCATACTAGTGACAAGTAATATGAATCACAGGGAGTATTATTAAATGATTGGCAATTATGTATAAGTATAAATATTATCATATAGCATTGTAACATATCAAGTATATGTAAACATAGTAGTCTATAACTATTGTGTAAATAAATTTTTTACTTATAAAACTAATGAACTATATTTAGTATAAATGATAAGTAATTGCACAATCACATATATATATATATATAATTCTTTAATGAATTAAATATAGATATAATATATATGAGTGTATTGTACTATAACGCATGTGAATGAAATTAAAAAATTCATATCAAAACAACGGTACACATTTGGGCCAATATAATGTTCACGTTATATATACTTATATGTATCATATTGATAGTAATAATACTATTATATTATATAATGTAAATGTCCACATTGCTTCCTCCATCCCTAAAAAGATACCCAACTTTGTCTAGATGCAGATGTATATAGATATATTTTAGTTATGGATACATCTATATCTAAAAAAAGTTAAGCAGTTTTTTAAAAACACATGGAGTTTTACTTTCAAATGTGGAGCTTACCAGAACCTGGAGTTGACTTTACTATTAAGCCATATGTGCATTTCCATTTCCATGTGAATATAAAAATTAAAATAGGTCCTGAATGGATCGTAGCAAACAAGAGGGGGGGGAGGGGGTGAATGGACGCTACATAATTTTTATGTCTTTTTCATTTTTTGTGCGATGCGGAAGGTAAAGGTGATAGCTTTAGTGGTAGAGGTGTTCCTGGTATGATCATAGGCTAGTGCAAAAACCAAAGAAACCAAGCAAGATAATAAAGTTAGGGAGCGGGACAACCGGGGGGCTCGGAGACGAGACAAGGTTTGTTTTTCGCAGTTCCTCCCACAAGAGGGGGTACGTCTGCGTTGACAAGGTGCTAGCCACGAAGGCTAGATGGCCACACAACGAAGGAAGGCCTCACCTTCTTTCTCGAGGAATCTCCACAAAGGAGCCTTCCTTTCTCCACTATGTAGCCGGTCGAGGCGGCGGTTCCTTCACAAGGTTGGGGCGAGCTCCACAACACCGGAGGCTCCCAACACCCTATGGGGCTAGCACAACTCCAAGCTAGCCTCCATAGGAGCACATCCTCCAAGATCCCACCATAGGAACTCTAACTCCAAGATCCACTAAGGACTAGCAAGTATTGGTGAAATCTCTCTTGGTAGAACTATAGATCGGGGCCTCCTCCACCACTCCACAAATTTTGAGTAAGATTGTTTGGGTAGGTGGGGAGATCCTCAAGGTTTGAGCTCAGCAACAATGGAGGAGAGAGAGAGAAGAGATAAAATCGAGTACGGGGAAGAAGGGGCCTTTTTATAGGTCCCTTCAAATCCAACCGTTATGTGCAGTTCCCGCACGACCGGTACTACCGCTTGGGCAAGCGGTAGTACCGCTCTAGGTTCGAATGCTCTACGGTACCATGGTCGGTAGTACCGCTGGCTGTACCGCTTAGGTACTGCAAAGTCCTCTGTAAGTTCCTGGCTTGTGTTACGGTACCCAAACGGTACCAAAGCGGTACTACCGCTTGCAAGCGGTACTACCGACCATGGTACCGTAGAGGTACCGTAACGCACTCTGTGGGTCAATTCAGTTAAAATCCCAGAGCGGTACCATAGGGCAGTACCAGTAGGGGTAGCGGTACTACCGCTACTGGTACCGGTAGTACCGGTCAGGCAGAAACTGCAGATTTTCTCTTTCCCTCTTCAGCCACTTCACCTCGCGACATGTAATATCCCAGGTTTAGAGACAATAAAATGAGAGAACACCAAAGTGTGCATTGCATCCATGCATAGAAAATCCGGGGAATTTTCGCGCTTCAAATAAAACTTACCACAGTAACTGAAGTTTCACTTGACTTGCTGGAATTGAAGTAGATCATCAAGTCAAGCGCTATAAACTTCACTCGTGATCTTTGCTAAACCCTTATTTTGGGTAGATATAATTTGATCCATGGATTAGATCAAATGGAATCAATTTACAAGAGCACATTCTTTAAGAATCATACCTTAACTTATCAACACTTAAAAGTTAGCAACTACCTTTGTGTGTAATTTAATTCACTTATAAATAAGGTAAACCACAGTGGTCTAAAGTGCATAAAAGCCACACATTCTTATTTAAATCATAACTTATTAAATATATGGAATATCATAAAACTAAATCCATTTACATTACGAATTATAGTTCAAACTATTTGAATAAAACTAACTATGAGTATTTTGAAACTCATATGATCATGCCTTGGTGAAATCAAACACCAACTATCCAAACTTGAGAAATAACCCTCAACTTTGGCCTTTTGACCAATACTATGATATAAATCAAATCAAATATGATATAGTGACTCATCCACAATAATAAAACCATCCACAAGATATTTAGTAGCAAATGCCACTTGGCTATCCAAAAATAAATCATATGAGAGGATAATGATCATGCCACATGGGATGAAAATATCTACATGACTTGAATCCCAACCTTTGCCACCTCATGCTCAAAGGATTGCTATGGATGAGTGCATGACAACCAAGCACCTTACTCATCAAATCAAAACAAGAGTCACCACCTATGTGTCATGACACTAGAGCTTGCCCAAGCCTATAAATAGAGCCACACCCTTCATCCATTTGATCATCAAGTACCATCATACAAGGAAACCAAACACATAGAGCCACTCCATGTGAATTAGCTAGGATCAAGATGAAGAAGCTAGGAGGTGGAGGCATACCACAAGATGCAGGTTTATCGATTTCCTGAAGAACAAGCTACATAAGATACCAAGGTAGAATTCCTAGGCAAACCATATATTTAGAGGATCATATCATCATCTCTTGAGTAGGACCTTAGGATATTCCAAGACATTGAGAAGTGAGAGAAGTTATAATACTAACCATAGCCATGTTCATACAAGAATATTAGAGAAGTACTAATCCTAGTTGTTCAAGTCAATATTTGATCTTGGAGGTGAGAACCCTATTCCAATAGCAATACCTTAGGAAACCAATTCCATAATCATCACAACTTGGTATTAATTATAAACCCTAAGAATCTAGGATGAGTGTGATGAGAGGAATATTAAAGAGGGATTAGTGAGGAATGAGTGGATCTTGTCTAATGCATGATTATACCTTGTATATATAGATGATAAGTTAAACACATATGATTAATAGATCTCATCTATCACATAAAATAATAAGTATATCACTAGTAGTTAAACCCCAAACCAATGCCTCATGCCTATTGTTACTTCAAAGTAATGAAGCATTATCAAAACCCTAAACCTTGTCTATCCAAACACTAGGTAATCCTAACTAGCCACATAAACATAATCAAAGCTATGTTCATCCTAATTCTTGGTGTGTATCAATTGAGTGATCACAAGTAACACCCTAGTTCACGCTATGAAGTGCTAAGCCAAGTAGTCACTTTGGATTACAAGTAAAGCCCTGTCATGCCTCATACCTATTTTATATTTCAATTAATGAAGCATCATCAAATTCGTAAGCCTAAGTACTATCCCACATAAAATCATGAACCAATTCCATTCTCCTTTTCCATTTGTTAAACTCTAGCTCATAATTCAAGTTATATGTGAATAATCAATATGGTTAAGCAATAGAAAAATATAATATGTTCACCATGCACATGTCTAAATTTTAAAAGCATTTAAACATATGTGATTTCTAAATTTAAAAGCAATTGAGATGAACCCTAAAATAATATCTATTTGAATTTTAACTTGTGCTTCATAAGAACTAAAATGAATCAATTATAAAATGGTTGTTTACAAACAAAACAATACAGGGAGAAACAGTATCAAATTGTTGATATTCAAATAATTTAGAACCTGCAAAACAAAACAGAATTCAATTTGAATTCAAACCAGTAAATAAAAACAGAAATAAAAACAGAAATTTGAAAAAGAAATGGAGGGAAAACTTACCTGGCAGCCCAGCACCGCAGCAGCTTTAGCCCAACAGCAAGCCCACGTCGAGGCCCAGCCCACCAACAAAGCCACCCAGTCCACCGTACCGTTTCGGCGAGGAAGAAAAGAAGCTCCGTCTTCTTCCTCGCAGACGACACGCCGGCGAGCACTGTGGCCACGTCCTCGTGGAGGATAAGCACGCCCCGGACTTCGCAGACGATCTCTGAACCCCGTACAAGCGTCTTCACGTCCGTCTTATCTCCTATGCGTCCCGATTCGTGCCCAAATCATTCAACCACTCACCAACGCATCCCGGCCGTCTCCGCCACCGCGTCGCCGCTGTGGAGCTTCCCTCGCGCTATAAAACCACCAGCAGCACCGCCAGGAAACCCTAGCATCTCGCCACCCCTTCATTCCCCCTCTAGCCCTCTCTATTCCTCAATCTCTTCCACTCACTGCCGCCGGAGTTGAGCACGAAATCGACGGTGGAGGTCACCCCGGAGCTCAGGAGGTGGTCGAGGAGATGCGCCTCGACGTCTTCGTTCAACTGATCAAGCCGAGCATCCAGGGGAGGTCTGAGTGCGGCCAATTTCAAGATCTTCTCCCGCAGTGCATCGCCGGAATCAGTGAAGTTGAGGTCGATTCCGTCTCCAATCGACACCGGCGACTACCTAGGAAGCACCAGGGTGAGCAGGGGCATCTCTAGACCTATTGTTTGCATCATTTAGTGACTTGTAGCTCGGTTTCACCATTCGACCGGCCGGCGCCGCCGCAGATATGCTCACCGGAGTAACTCCGGTGACCATTTGATGGTGCCGAGGGTACCGTTTCACTCGGAGTGAGGAGAGGATTCGAACGCGCTAAGTTTTCTAGCCTCTGGGGGTCTCTGGTGCCTTTGCCATCGCTCACCGGAGCATCGCCGGCGTTCGTCCCGGCGAGGTGACGTGGCCGGTGGGTCTCCTAGTCTTTTGACTTGGTCCACGCTAACGTGGCGGTGGACGTGTCCATGGCCCACTAGTCAGTCACTGGGGTAGTAATAGACCGGGTACATTTAGTGTGTCTGCTTTTATTTCAAATTCCGAGAAAATCACTGAAACTTTGCAAAATTATATAAAATCCATTTCAACTCAGAAAAATATGAATAATATATCAAAATGCTCACAAAAATAAACTCTATTCAAATAAAATATAAAACAAAAATGTGTGTCAAAATAAAATTTCACTTATTTTTAACCTTATTAATTATGCCATTTCAATTATTTAAAATACAATTTGAATTCAATAAATTTGTGAAGTTTGAAAAATTAAATTTTAACTATTCAGTAACTAAGTAAAATGTTAAAATTAATTTTATTTACCATATTTGCATTAACTTAATTATTAGTGGTAATTCATAAACCCTAATTGCAATTTACTATTTTCTATTTTTCTTTAAATAGTAATAATCAAGAAAATATTATAAGCCAATATTATTTTGGTAAATCAAAACTTATTTATTTAAACATCTTTAGTTACCAAGTTAAGTATTTTAAAAACCTAATAACAATTATTAAACCCTGAATAGTAATTAAACCTAAGTAAGAATTACTCTAATTATCACATCTTGTAAAAAATTAATAAAATGTTAAACCATTACTAATTTTGATTCAAAGTAATTAGTAACCACAACTCTATTACCAATCATCATTTTAGGAGTTGTACCATAATTTAGAAACCCTAATTTGAATTCAAGTAAGACATTGATCTCATTATTTCATGTGATCATTCCACCTTAGAACCAACTCTAAAAACCCTAGATATGTGTCACATAGGATCATGGGAGATTTACTTGACATATAGAACCCTAATTAGCAACAATTGAATACATGCTTAGGACCCACTAGCATAAAACCAAGTCACATGAGATTATCATTTCATGTTCCTATTCTTAATTAAAATCTATATGATTCACTAGTATCACCTAGGTATAAACCCTAGCTTGTTACCACATGTTAGCACCATTGATCATCAATCCTATATACCATACCATTAGGATCAACCTCAACCATCAAACCCTAGTTGAACCATAATGATAAACCCTAGTACCAATCTTGTGTAGTAATGCACATCACATGCTCCTATTCCACTCAACCCTACTCAGGAAATGATAAACCACTTAGCTTGAGCAATCATTAGAGATTACTTAATGAAGCAAATGTGAAGCCATAGTAAACCCTAATAGCTAATTTATGGGACCATCTTAAATAACCATCCTTTGATATAATGCTTAGAAGAAACCATAGTAATAAACCTTCCCATACTTGTTGTATATAGAAACCCATTCCAAGTTAATAACCAACTAGTTCCTATTAGTGAAACTAAATGAATTCAATAGTAAACCCTAGAAAGCCATAGCTCCTATGTATAGTAGTTCATATTCTTATTTTAACCTGTTCTTCAAAAATTATTCTTTTGAAGTACAAGTGTCAATCAAACCTTAGAAGCCAATACTTCTTTGAAATACTAAATATTTCTTTAACAACATGTTCTTCAAAAGTTATTCTTTTGAAGTATAATATAAGTAATCATCAACCATGTCCTGTAGAACTTAAAATTGACAACTGTTCTTCACATATTATTCCACTACTATTCTTTATGTGTATGATTGTTATGATGTCTTATATCACTTGGTTATGATGCTAATATAACCAAACCCTAATAAGAACCTTGTTTGAGAATCATTCTAAAAGTGCAACCAACCCTAAAGAAATCTTTACAACTC
Organism: Lolium rigidum; assembly: GCF_022539505.1. Lineage (NCBI taxonomy): Eukaryota > Viridiplantae > Streptophyta > Magnoliopsida > Poales > Poaceae > Lolium > Lolium rigidum. The sequence goes on from NC_061508.1 coordinate 279,465,724, forward strand.
ATACAACCTAAATCATCGAGGTTAGGCTACGCTCGGGGCGATTGCATCTCATACTATGCATTATAGCATCTTTGCCAGTTCTTTAAACATTGTCCTTACCGGACGATGATGGTATTTCAGCATTTGGAGTTCTCACGTATTGAAGCTTTTGCCTGCATAATCTTGCAGTCAAGAAAGGCAAGTTCATCGCTTGCTCATGTCATTTGATTATTTTTATCAAACTATATGCAAAGTACTATACTTATCACTCATGCATTGAAAAGCAAAGTATTATTTTACAATTATGAATATGACTATGTGGTGGGCAATGGAACCATGGTATGTGTTGATATGGTGGAGGTTCCATTGCAATGGGTTATATCACCCTAGGATTAAATTACCAATGCCGTCCAGGTGATTCTAGCGCCGTACAAACCGCGTTGACCATGAGATCTATAATGGCTCTGGGGAAGCCGGTCGTATCTTTTCCTTCCGCACGCCAACGGATTGGTAGAGCCGGCGGGGTGTTGGAGGCACTGCCGTAGGTTGGGATAGCCTTTTAAATCCCCATCCATTAGTGATGATGGCTCTACGATCTATGAAGGATTGTCCAAAGTACACCATGAGTAAAGCCGTATTATCGGGGGAAGTCTACTGGAGGTGTGCGGGTGGACAAAAGGGTGGGTTTGCAGTCGCGGAGAAGGCGGTGTGGGCTTGGATCTTTATACCTGGCCTCACACCAAAGGAAGTGTGAACGGGAGCAAGTCTACTGCGGATGGCAACAAGGTTAAGATCTCTTGTGGGAAAAGTAACGCACCTCTGCAGAGTGTATCAAATTGTGGCTGTCACTCCCTGTTCCGGGAAGGGAGCTGCGAACGCGGCAGAAAGGAACTCCACGAAGTTCTGGTCAACTCCGTGAAGACCGACGGGCATAGTTTTCGGAATAAAATAAACCTTTTGAAGAAATGTTTACAAAAACTTGCATTGGCCTATGACTTTCTGGTCTATGGCTGTAGCTAGTGCATGATACACATATTTCCTAATATGAACTTGCTGAGTACGCTCGTACTCATTCTATCTCGTTTGAACCCCCTTCTTAGAGCAATGCACCGAAGGAGAAACTACCGTGGAACTCGAAGACAAAGGAGTCAACTCGCAACAAGATGAAGAATCCAACCAACGAAGTCAATGGAGTCAACTCATGCATCGGTTATAATGGAAACCTAGACTAGCAATAGAAGGGAATCTTTCCCTAATCCTAGCACCTAAGTAGCTAGATTTCTATAGCAAGCCAAGTAGCTCTTGAACTTAAGCTAGCAATAAGATAGATTACGAGTCGTTCTTCCGGAGCTTTATTTGAAGTTTTACCTCACCTGTAAAGTAGGAGGGTGTGTGGATCTTATGTAAACTGTTCGTGTGTACTTCTATAGACATACCTTGGACTCGCATATGTTTCGTTGTACCACTGCGAGAGATGTAATATGGGTGGAACGGTGTTTCACTTGTGTTATGTCAACGACTTGTGTACTACACCATGCAGTGGTACGCTGGGTCATCACAGCTGGTATCAGAGCAAATGCTTTGACCCTAGGATTAAAACCCTTTAAAGGAGACCTATAGGTTTGGTAGTGTCTATAGGAAGTATCTTAGTTAAGCCAACTATGCTAAACCAACTATTCTTTTGACTTGAGATGGGTATTCACTTGAGAATAATCCTGACACACTTGAGTCAATCTTTCTTATCTATCTTTCTTTAGTAAAGTGAATTAGTTATCTTGCTTCATTCCAAAATAAATAGAACACCATTGAAGCTTAAGATAATGGGTGGTAGTAGACCACAGTTGGTATACAACACATGGTAGTCCAAAGAGAGGATACAACCATAAGGAAGATATCCTATTGGAAGATGTATACCCAGACATATTATAGTTAAGTATGAGTCGTTTAAAATGTCAAATAACTAATGTTAAGTAAGGGAGATAAGTTATATAATGTAGTATATGTCTATGATGAGTCAATCATAGGAGGTAAGGAAGAGTGATAGGAATATTTAAGTCTACTTTTTATGGTAAAGTTGGTAATCATATATGATTCACTTGAGAATCATGATGTGAGGGAGTAGAACATCATAAGTACGTTAACAGAAGTATGATGAGGAGTAGGATTTAAGGAATAGTTCGAAAGCTTAGGCCTTAAAATCCTAATCACTGTACCAAGTATGTTAGAACCATAGTCCTTAATTTAAAGAAGGCTTATGTAGAGCATATCACATAGAGAAATCCTAGAGTTATAGGTGGTATATTCTAAACAATCATTTGTTTAGAGTAGACATATTAGAAATAATTGTATATTTATAAATACTCATATTTGCTTTTATATGTTCAGAAAACTAGATTGCTTTCAACTATAAGCCATTTTTGGTATAGTTGAATGCATAATTTACTTGTGTGCAATTAAGCAACAGCTGTG
>NC_061508.1:279468271-279484417 GCF_022539505.1 Lolium rigidum
TTGGGAGGCCCGGCTTCGTAGGGAGGAAGATCGATGAGATCGGCGCGGCGGTATTCTTCACATAGAAGAAAGTCCCTTGCCACAACCGGCAAGATTCGAGGCCGGACAACTTAAAAAGGGCTCCCTTGACGGGAGCCGACAATGCAAGACCCGCACTGAACGGGGGCTTGGGTTTAGGAATATCTATGCCCTGAACGGAGTTAATCCGAAAGAGCAAGAGAAGCGAGCAAACGTCTCACGAATGGGACGAATGCCGATATAGGCCTCCATGAAGGTGGCGTAGCAAGAGAGGTAGAAAATGGCGTTGCCGGGAAGGTGGTGAGGTTGGAGTTTGTAAAAATCTAAAAAGGAGCGAAAAAAGGGAGAGCGGGAAGGCCGAAGCCACGCTCAAAGTGAGCTAAAAAGACAACATATTCGTCATCTTCGGGATCCGGTTCGATTTCGTCATCCGGAATCCGGCAAGAAACTCCTTCCGGAATCCGTCGAGGACCGGTACAACCGGTCAATTTCGAATTGGGTGACACTGGAACCCATCCAGGCTCCGCGGGTAATTGGGGAAGGCTCCTCACCGGAAGATTGGCTGGAGCTGCTGGAGGTTGCGCTACCGGAAGCTTGGCTAAAGCCTACGGATTCTAGGGGGCCACCGGACTCTTGGTGGCTACCGGATTCTCGGCAGTTGCCGGAATTGGTTTCCATCGGGTCGGAGGCCGTGGATTCGCCGGAAGAGGGTCTACGGCGCTTGAGAGAAAGGGAAGAAGAAGATGCAGAGGTGGACTCCTCGCCGGACATTGCGAAGAGAGCGAAAAAACGCGAATCCCGGACTTGGACCCCGCGTGAAGATCTACGAGTAAGAAGAAAATCAAGGAAAAAGAGGAAATAAGAACACCAAACGCCCAAGATCCGGAAGGCAACCAGAGGACAAGTGAAGCAAGATTGGTACCTACCGCAAGCGGCGGAGTCGGCCGAAGGAGTCGTTCTTGGCGGCGGAGTGGACTGTGACCGCCGGAGACCACCGTCGACGGCGAGGCGGAGAAGCTCGCAAAGAAACGCGAATGCGGCGGGCTACAACGAGTTGCTGCAGAAGATCTCCGCACGACCGAAGTCCAACGGGGAGCGGCGCGAGCTCGCCGGGCGCCTAAGCTTGAGCGGGCGGCGGCGAACGGAGAAGCGGCGGTGGCGCAAAGGCTTGGGGCTGCGTGCGCGAGGAGGAGAATGCGAAGAAGATGAAGAGGAACGGGCGAGTTGCGTTTATATAAGAGAAAAGAAAGTGGGCGAGGGAACCGGCTGGGCCGCGGCGGTTCGCCTCGCGGCCCACGACGGTTCGCGCCTTGGGCCGCCACGTGGCGAGGGTACACGCGAAGAGCGCGGAGCCACACGGAGGCGCACACGGGACTGCGAACAGGTAGTGGGATCAGGCTGCGGTGCATTAAATGAGCGCGCGAGAGTCGAAGGAAGTGACCCACGACAGCGGCGCGTCGGTCCACGGTGCGCATGTCTCTGTCGGGCGCGAGGCCCAAGATATTCTCGACTTCGCCGAGGAAGCAATAAAGATACATGATACTGGGACAAAAGAGATGCCGGAACAAGCTTCGCAAAGAAAGGAAAAGAACAAGGGTAAAGGTGCCGGAACTAGGCTCGAGACATGAGTACTCAAACCGGTATCCGAGGAAAATGAGAACCTGGCATGGCCTGTAGGATAGAATCCTCCAGGCTATACCAGCTTCGGGGACTAATGTTGGGGGGATGACCCCGGTATGCCAAAGGCATGCCAAACCGGATGGCTTGTGCCATCAGGATACCGGTTTAATGTTTATACCGGAGCCCGAGGTTAAGAGTTTAGCTAAGTGGAGCTAAGCCGGAATCCCCAAGAGGGGTATACCGGAATCCGGTAAAGAAGATACCGGAAAGGAGAGCCTATCGGCAGGACTGGTCAAAGATTCTCTCCGGAGCTAGAAGACAAGATGAGCTAAGCAAAGTGACTTTTGACGAAGGGTCGACGATAAAGAGAAGGGTGACGGTCAAAGAAGCCGGAGGACGTCGGCGCCCCGATTAAAGAGGACTCCGGTGTCATCTATGATTAAAGTAGCTTTGTAAAGTAGTTTGTCTAGTCAAAGATGCCATTAGGGTTTCTTCCGAGTGTAAGCCACCCTCTCCCCTATATAAGGAGAGGGGGCAGCCCTCTATACGGGCGCGATCTACAAGTTAGAGAGAGAGATACGTGTACTGAGAAACTTGTAACCATGTTGAGATCAATGAAGCTAGCGATCTAGTAGAGAGTTCTTCCTCTTGTCTCTCTTCTTGCATACCGGCCTTTGGTTGTGTTCTTGAGGAAAGCATCCGGAAGTTCTTCCCATCTAATCGCAAACCCTCCCCCGAATCCTCATACGTCCATTCGGCCCCAACTTAAGCCATCCTATGGCATCTGCTCGTTCACCACGACGACGGATGGAGCACCGAGAAGGAAGCTACGAAGCGGTCTACGAGGAACCCGATCTTACCGGCGGAGTTGAAGGAGTAGACTATGGGATAGTCTACGGACCCGATGACACGGAGGTGGAGGAGTAGTGATAAACCCTAGCATCATAGAGCCGAGCAACGTAGAACTTACCTAAATAAGTTGTTGAGCTCTCTTTTATATATGGTTATGAGTTGTAATCGTACTTAAGTAGTATCTTAGGGTGTTCTCATAGGACCTGTGAGAATACCAACTTGTTAAGACAATGTTTGTAATAATATATGGAGTGTTATGACCTGCAATGTTTCTGTTGTACCACTCTGAGGGATATGGCAATTTGTGAAGAAGTCCCTTCACAAAGTTCATATCAACGACTTGTATACTACAACATGCAGTGGTATGCTGGGTCACCGCAGTCGCCCTTGAGGACGACGATGAACTCGAACAGCACGGGCCCCTCCTCGTCCTGCCTGTCCGACGATGAGGACGACGACGGCGTCGCAGGCGACGGCGAGCGTGCAGCTCTGCCGCGGCCACGACCACGACCACGACCGCGACCAAGGCCGCGACCTCGGCCTCCGCCTCTACCAGCCATGGCGTCGACTCTTGAGATGGTGGCGGCTAGGGTTGGTGAGAGAGGCGCTAGGGTTTATGTGTGAGAGGGACGACGAGAGGCGGCCCTTTTTAACGCTGGCACGCAGAGCTAGGCACGACGAGACACTTCGCTGCGCCCCTGCGGGAATTCCACCGTCGCTGCGCGCCAATAACTTCCGCGCGAGGTAGGCGACAATTAGGTTAAAATTCAATGTGCCGCTGACGGGTCGGCCCCGCCACTCCCCACCTCGCTTTTCGGTGCATCCGGCGTCCCCGGTGCGTCCCCTGTGGGGCGGGGACTGGCTCGGGGGGCCGGACACCGTATCTGGAGGCGCCGGACAAAATGCGGCTTTGGGGGATGTAGTTGGGAACGTTTTTTTTGTTCAGCTCGCCCCAAATCGCTTTGGGGTACGCTTTGAGGGACGCGACTGGAGATGCGTTTAACCTTGAATTTTTTACGAGATCTTTTCACAAAATCCCATTATCTCGGTATTTGACTCTCAACGGGCAGAAAAACCTCATATTAGCACTAACCACTTTCATGGGGTTTCGGGACTCGAAAAAAGGTAAGATCTCGGATCCACTGTAGTGGTATCCGATGCTCTCGGGTCGACTATGACTTGGTTCGGGGACTCTGTGTCTTGCCTCCTTGCCGTTCGTGGTGAGAGACGATGCAAGGGACATCTCTATTTGTGTGGTTGATGTGCATTAGCATTGTAAAACATGCGTGATTGTATCTGACATTTTTCTATGAAATATGCTACGCCTTCTAGAATGCATAGTACTACCTCTATCTATAAATAAACTTATGACATTTGTCTAAATCTGGATGTAGATACATCCAGATTTAGACAAACTTCAAACATCTATTTATAGATTGATAATTTGAGATAGTAGACAAAATACATGCGTGGATTTGTCTCATGTGAGAAAGAACAATGGCGAAAAAAAGGTGCAGAGGAAGAAATGTGATTTACCATCTTCGATCTCTGGCAGCGCGTTAACAGTGTACGTTTTCATCTGAGACCTGACAGACGACTTCCTCCCCCTCCTTGCACGATCAAGAGCGCAGACGAGACATCATCCGTCAACACAGCGCTACCCTGAGCTCCTAATTAATTAGCACAACATGTACTGTACGTCTTGACGGCTCTGAACTTTCAATCTCTGCTCCAGATTTTTAAATGCTTCTGAACCTGCAGCTGCTACTACAACTCCTGCATCTGCCCCAAGCAGTTGAGCTTGCTCAATCTGTAAGGGGATTCTAGCCTATGCACAGATTTCGCAGGAACAAACGAACAGGCGATCCAGATCCAGACGGATGCTGGCCAATCTCCTCCCAACCACCCCCTTGCTTAGTTCATACGGCACAGCCGTCCGGTACATAGAGTTCAAATCACAAGCCAATCCTCTTACGTTGTTCACCCTCTCTACTTGTAGCACATGCCGACGCGTCTCTCGTGTGGCCAACTCATCTGGGCCCACTCTTCGCCAGCGTGCCACTTAGGGGCCCATCTCCTTCGCTTGGGCCGGCCCACCTCTTGACTTGGAGCTTGATCAGCACCATCTTGAGTGGAGCCTTGACTTGGAGTAGCTTGGTCGTTGACAATCCCCCTTCCTTGAATACCTGCTTGCCCCCAAGCGGGTGCAAACGAAGCCCGATGTTGAAGCGCTTCCACATCTTCCCGGGTAGCGGCGTCCGATGGAGCTCCACTCCATTGCACCAGAACTTGAGCCACCGTGCGGTTCCCCACTTGGCGTGCTCGACGGTGAAGAACTACGAACAGGAATGCTGGAAGAGAGAATCGGACGAAGGCGGTTGCGACGATACCGGCAATTTGGGCCAACACACGGCTTAAGGCTGGGACACATGGAAAACTGGGTGTATTTTGCTTGTCACTGGCAAATCAAGCTTGTATGCCACTTGTCCAACCCGCTCGAGAATACTGTACGGGCCATAGAACTTGAATGCCAGCTTCTGACATGAACGTTTCACCAGGGATGACTGCAGATATGGTTGCAAGCGGAGGAAGACCTTGTCACCTACTGCAAAGGTCCTTTCAGTGCGATGTTTGTCGGCCTGATCTTTCATCCTTTGCTGCATACGCAAGAGGTGTTGCCTGACTGATGCAATGATAACTGTGCGTTCATCAAGCCATTCTTTGATATCGAGACGGAGCAATGTGACTAGTAGTTGTGACACCAAAGTATACGGGACTGGCGGCCATAGATGAGCTCAAATGGAGACTTACCGGAGGAGGAATGCCAATTAGTATTGTACCGAGAACTCGCACAAGGATATCCATTTGGCCCAATGGTGAGGGTGCGCGCTAGCAAAGCAACGCAAATAACATTCCAACGGCTGATTCACACGTTCGGTCCGCCCATCCGTTTCCGGATGATTCGCTGTACTAAGCTTGAGCTGGGTGCCGGTAGCGCGGAACACTTGCTTGCCAAAACTTGCTTGTAAACACAGGGTCTCGGTCTGAAACCAGCGACTTAGGCATGCCATGGAGACGGTAAATGTTATCCACAAAGAGCTCAGCCACTTTGGTTGCTGTGTATGGGTGCTTCAAGGGAATGAAGTGAGAATACTTCGAGAACTTATCAACAATAATCAACAAACAATTGTAGTGGTTGGAAGAAGGTAAACCGTCGATGAAGTCCATGGTGGCTACTTCCCAGGGCCCAGAAGGGATTGGCAGGGGTTGAAGCAGCCCAGCAGGTGGCAATCTCTCGGGTTTGGCTTGCTGGCAAACCTGGCATTTGCGCACCCATTCCCGGATTAGGTCTTTCATGCGAGGCCAACTGAACAAGGAAACGATCCTGCGGTATGTTACAGGAAACCCAGAGTGTCCCCCTTGTGGGCTATCATGAAAAGCAGACACAATCTGCTGTTGCAGTGTTATATCAGGGCCAATCCATATTCTTCCTTTATGACGCAAAAGACCATTGTCCAGCGAGTATTGTCCGTCCGCATATGGGTCAAGGGCTAATTTACGCAAGAGTTGTTGCGCTTTCTCATCGGCATCATAGCTCGGACATGACAGATTGAAGCCAAGTTGGTTGAATGGTTGTAACCGAGAACAAGCGGGAACTCTGTACCGGCTTCTGGACAAGGCATCTCGCTTGCTCCATTATGAATACCCTTTTTATAATGCACTCGAAAATTGAGCCCCATCATTTTGGTAAGAACCTTTTGTTGCCATACGGTATGGAGTCGCTGATCGGTTAAATGAATTAAGCTCTTATGATCGGTGCGAATAACAAATTCAGCTAATTGCAAATAAGGACGCCATTGTTGCACAGCCCGGTAAAATAGCCGAGATATTCTTTCTCATAAACGAGAGAGTCCTTGATTTCTTGGCCCCAAAGCTCTGCGACATAAGCAATGGGATGCCCCGCTTGAGAGAGAACTTGCTCCTATACCCACATCACACGCGTCGGTCTCCACCGTGAATTGCAGCTTATAATCCGGTAAGGCAAGAACTGGTGCGCTGACTAGAGCTTGTTTCAATGTCCTGAAGGCTGTGTCAGTGATATCAGTCCAAATGAACAAGGATCCCTTCTTCAGCAATTGTGTGAGAGGTTTGCTGATAATAGCATAATGCTTGATAAATTTCCTGTAGTAACCCGTGATGCCCAGAAATCCACGCAACTCTTTCAAATTACTAGGTACGAGGCCAAGAACCGATGGACTGAATCTTCGTGTTGTCCGTTGCCACACCAGCACTTGATATGACATGCCCCGAGATACGCCACTTGTTCTTGAGCAAAAGCACATTTGGACATTTTAACCTGCCATTTATCCCTTTGCAAGATAGCAAGCACGGTAGCTAGATGTTGCAAATGCTCTGTGTACGTGGAACTGTATATTAAGATGTCATCGAAAAAAACCAAAGCAAACTTGCGCAAAACCGGTGCCAAGGTGGCGTTCATCGCATGCTGAAATGTTGCTGGCGCACCAGTGAGACCGAAGGCCATGACTTTGAATTCATAGTGGCCATTGTGTGTCCGAAAAGCTGTTTTGTACTCTTCTCCAGGAGCTAACCGAATTTGGTGATACCCCGCTTTCAAATCCAATTTGGAAAACCGAGTTGGCGCCCGCAAGTTCATCCAAGAGCTCATCAATGACTCGGTAGTGGGTATTTTCCTTTGGCTCGTTAGTGCATTGAGGTGCCGATAATCAACCACCAAACGCCAAGTGCCGTCACCTTTCTTGACCAAAATTACTTGGAGAACCAAAGGCATCGTTGCTGTGGGTGATGACACCTTGAGCTAATAACTCCTTAATCTGATTTTCCAACTCGGTTTTCAGCTCGGGAGCAACTCAGTAAGGCCGAATAGATACAGGACGAGCACCGGCCAGCAATGGAATGTGATGATCATAGATTCGTCGAGGAGGCAGTCCAACTGGGTTAGCAAAAACTGTAGCGTACTTGTCGAGCAAGGCTTGCACTTCAGGTGGAATAGGTGGGGGTTTATCCTGTCCATCTTCATGAATGAGGTGCAACTCTACAATTGCATGTGTGCATTGCTGATGCCCTTTGTCATACAACACAAGCTGTGTTCCCTTGATGCTTGGATAGCAAGCCAACCTTGCTCCCAATGAGTTATCATTGGACTGTACTTGCCAAGCCAATCCAAACCAATGATTCCATCATAGCCGCCCAACTGCAAAATTCTGAAATCATCCTCAAATTGTGCTCCACCTGCAGACCAAGTTAACTGAGGAAAAAATTTTGTACTCTGCAGTACAGCACCTCCTGCAACCTTGACAGGCACTGGCATAACTAGACATTGCGCTCCTTCCAGCTTCTCTGCACAATCTGGACTGATGAAACAAGAAGAACTTCCAGAGTCAACCAGAAACAAAAAATCATGCCCTTGAATGGAAACTTGCAGCTGTATGGTCTTCGTAGCATGGACTGAACTATCAATAGCTGCTGCTGACAACATCATCAATTGCTGGTGTTGTTGATGTGTTGGTGAAGCGCCTTGTTCAGATTCAGAAGCTTCATCATCAGTGTCGCCTGGTGCAGACATACACTCCATCATTTCCTGCACAACATGAAGTTGGATGGTATTCTTGCATTGATGCTCACGGCCCCATTTCTCTCCACAAACAAAGCATAAGCCCTTCGAGCGCCTGTAATTCCTTAGACTCTGCCACTTGTCATCGCTAGCACGTTTTTGGTTCTCGGCTGCTCTTTTCTCATCCACAGACTTAGATACCCATCTCTGCGGTGGCTGTGGAGGAGGTGATCGTGATGGTGAAAAACGGCGCGTAGACACAGCCGGTTGCACTGGAAGAGCAACTGGACCACAATCTTCGCCTAATTCCTCATACAACAAGGCCAGGGAATAAGCGGTGTCCAAATCCTTCGGTTGCTGGATAGCCACCAACATACGCACACCTGGGAACAATCCATCCAGGAACTTGGTAGTGTGGTGTACCTGATTAGGTGTTGGTTCATACACAGCAATCTGATCCATTAAAACAGAGAAACGAGCAACATAGTCCTCCACTGTGGTCTCCTGCCTGATGTGTAACAGTTGGCGCACCAGTATCTGATGCTGATTGCGGCTGAAACGAGTCTGAACAGCATCAACAAATTCCGACCAGGTTGATCGAGGATGCTGCTGGAGATATGATTCCAACCACGTCGCTGCAGGGCCAACGAACTGGTCCGACGCATAGCAAGCCCACATAGTTGTTGGTGTCACGCCATCTCTCGGAAATATTCCTCGCACCTTCGTTGCCACAATTTCGGGTTGGCACCATCGAATTGCGGCAATTCAGCACGGGGGCCATGGCCAGAGTCAGAAGTGTTTCCATAGCTAGTACCAATGTGCGAGGAACTGGAGAAATTTCGGCCGGAATTCGTACCTCCGACCGGAGAAGACAGGTGGAAACCACCTGCCGTTCCCCGGTTAATGTGTGCAGCGCGTTGCCCATCCGGGCCGACGGAATCTCCTCCTGGTTCCCGGGGTCGAGAAGCCCAGGGCCCTTCCGCCACGGCGCCATGATCTGGACGCGAGGTGCGCCCAAACGAGGCCGCCAGTTGAGAGATCTCCGAAGTGAGGGTGTGACGTACCCTCTCAAGCTCGTCGCCGATTTGGGCCTTGACTGCATCGAGGTCCGCCGTGACCGATGTTTGGACCGACGCGACGGCGGTGGTGACGGACTTGAGTTGCCTGTTGGTGTCGGCGACGAAGGGGTGGATGAGGTCGAGCATCTGCTTCTTGTAATCAGCGAAGCGGCGCTCATACTCCTCCTCCGTGTCGGCCTTGAGGATCTCATAGAGAGCCCTGGATTCCGGCGACAGATCCTCCATGAACTCCGAGCGGCAGCGAGACGAAAATCTGGTGGGATATTTGTGTCTAGGAAGCTCCAGATCGTGGATCGGAAGTGGCTCTAGATACCAATTGTAAGGGGATTCTAGCCTATGCACAGATTTCGCAGGAACAAACGAACAGGCGATCCAGATCCAGACGGATGCTGGCCAATCTCCTCCCAACCACCCCCTTGCTTAGTTCATACGGCACAGCCGTCCGGTACATAGAGTTCAAATCACAAGCCAATCCTCTTACGTTGTTCACCCTCTCTACTTGTAGCACATGCCGACGCGTCTCTCGTGTGGCCAACTACTGGGCCCACTCTTCGCCAGCGTGCCACTTAGGGGCCCATCTCCTTCGCTTGGGCCGGCCCACCTCTTGACTTGGAGCTTGATCAGCACCATCTTGAGTGGAGCCTTGACTTGGAGTAGCTTGGTCGTTGACACAATCAATGAGTTGCAATTCACGAGTATTATTCTGGTCTGTCCGTGGTTAGCTCCCGATTCGAATTAGCACCAGCGAAGAGCAAGATCGATCGATCGTCGTGATGCTACGAGGATCAGTGCCCGTGGTGTGGAGTGGAGCCGTGGCCCGTCTACGAGTGAGCTTTGTGTCGGCGGCAGGGGGTGCGCTGCCGAGGAGTGTGGACCGAAACCGACGCAATGCCATCTGCATTTTCCGTTGGATACTCATGTCGCGGGGACCGTGAGGCGTGAGCGCATCCGTTGCTACGTGGGTGGATTCTTCCTTCCATTTCCTGAATATAGGTTGTCTTGAATCCGCTTAAACTTAGTCGGGAATTAAATTACATAGTTTTTTTTTTGAAATGAGAGCATCGGCCTCTGCATCTAAATGATGCACACAAATTTGCTTTATTAAACTATTCGCAAAGCCTGACAAGTGAGATACAAAGATCAACTCGAAGCCACCTTTTCGGCGATAACTCGTTATGCCTAGATTTTTTTTTTTGAAGAAGAAGAGCGACGATGGAGATTCCGGAGCGAGATTGGACACGCGATATGCCCAGCTTTGGGTCCCCTCGGTGGAGGATCCCTACGTGCTGCTACCAATCTAGTATATGATCATAAGTATGTTTACAGGGGGCCGTCGTAGGCTGAACTGTGTTGTATATATGTTGTCCTCTATATGGGTGCCCTGGCTGGCTTCATATACGCAACCAACCTATGGTTTTACAAAAGTCCTAGTTGACTACTTCTTCGGGTTGCCTTCTTGGACCTTCTCCATATTGAGCCGAGCCTGGTATGCTAATAATGGGTACCCGAAGGGTATGCCCATGACAGTAGCCCCCGAATGTCTAGAGAAGTCGAAGATTTTCGTAGGGACTCCAATTATAATCATCTCCGAAGTCGAAGAAATACAATGCGAGACCATTGATCCGGAAACATATGATGTCAATGTCGTAGATCATGTGTAGCATATGTCGATGATTCTTGAAGTTATTTTTTCTATCGGGTGCGCGACCAGCGCTCCCGATAGGAGTAGCCCCCGAGTCTATGGGCATGTGTTTGCACCTGGGCATAGACTCAAGTTGTACTACTCGATGAAGAACTTGACTATATTTCTGGGTGCAGCCCCTCTTTTTATCGACTCCTGCTGGAGGACTTGATGAAATTCATGCGCTCCCGATGAGAGTAGGCTCCACTCGAGTCGCAGAGTCGAGTTGAGTCTACAAACCTTTATATATTTACAGAATCGAATAAAATCTCCATGTTTTTTTTTCAAATTCTTCGAGTCCAAGGAGGCGCTATATTTTCTTTGACAACTATATGGTACAGGGATATTGGTAAATGCGGCTGGTACATCTGACAGATCAGGTACCAGTTAATTGCTCTAGTGATAAATCCAGATAAACCTACTTCAAACTCGCGTCCCCAGACACGAATTCGGGATACTGTCGTAATTCAGAACGTGCCGCTTTAGAACTTACCGAAACTGAACTCCAACAAAATTATCGGATCCGCGGCACGTCCACCAGGATTTTTCTTCACATCTGTTGATGTGGATAGAGTGGGAGAGCGTATTCGGGTGCGATGTCACGCCACACAGGACGGATCCTGGAGTCTTACCTTCGTGACCTTTTTACGAGTCACGGCATTCGGAGTTTTTACCGCGGTGGACGCGCTCCGAGAATATGTTGTCTAGCGCCTTGTTCGGCTAATGTAATGACCCATTTTTCGGGTTCTTCTATATTTTTCGCGGGCGTGATGGGACAGCCGAATATATTGGGTTTTTCTATATTGTCATCGGGTACACCACCGGTGCTCTCGATCGAAATAAATGACGATTCAATGGACCTGAAGATTTTACCACCTTTTTTTTGTCAAGTTCCTCCTTGAAGCAATTTTGGTCGGAATCCTCCTTGAATAAAATTTCGTCGGTGCAGTTCTTCTTTTGCCACAAAAACTATACCCTTAGATATTTTGTTAACCAAATTAATTGTTAACTTTTCTCAAAATGTGTATGAAAGGACACGGATGTCGCCTAGAGGGGGGTGAATAAGCGATTTAAAACTTTTACGAGATGGGCTTAACAAATGCGGAATAAAACTAGCGTTTACTTTGTCAAGCCCAAAGTCTATATACTATGGTTCACCTATGTGCACCAACAACTTATGCTAAGCAATACAAGCAAGTATGTGATAGCAAGATATATATAACTTCAAGCACGATGGCTATCACAAGGTAAAGTGCATAAGTAAAGAGCTCGGGTATAGAGATAACCGAGGCACGCGGGAGACGATGATTTATCCCGGAGTTCACACTCTTGCGAGTGCTAATCTCCGGTGGAGAGGTGAGGTTGCTTAGTGCTCCCGAACGCCACAAGAGGCTCACCTTGAGGTATGGTTGCTCGATGCACACCAACGCCACAAAGGCCTCACCCCAAGATGATATGGGCATGGAGGCCTATGTGGAGGCCAATTTCAGGACTCCACCAACCTAGGTGGTACGCCATCAAGGATTCAGGAGTGACACGCTAGGACGACCTACGCCATGTAATAATTAAGTCTAAGGTTGTGTCATTCATTCTATGTTAGGAAATAACGTAGCCAGGTCATGCTGTGGGCCATCTAGGGTTTTAATAGAGTCCGTTTGACTTGGGCCTGTCCAAGTCGAACTAGGTTAGGCCCAATAAGGGGGGCCGGCCGGCCAGCTCTCCCTCTCATATAAGGAGATGGCACAGCTAGGGTTTAGGACAGTTCAAGTTTAGTCTAAAAGTTTAGGGTTTCCCTATAGCGTGTAATCACGTGTATCATCCCTCCGGGGGTACGGCGCTGCCGTCTATCTATTATATCCGCTGCGAAGGTTCTTGTGTTCATCAAGGATTGTCTAGCTCGAGGTTTGAGGCGTATCGATTCATCGATCCGTTGCTTGCTGGATTCGTTCCCTCTTCTCCAGGCTGCATTCATCGTGTTGTTGGGAGGCGGTACTCACACCACACACTGAACGCCACGAAGGCGCCTCACCTAAATCTCCGGTGACCCTCGCCACAAAGGCCTAGGTCACGGTTCCACTAAGGGATTTCCTTCGAGGCGGAAACCGGGCCTTACACAAAGATTGGGGCACACATCCACAACTTAATTGGAGGCTCCCAACAAACTGCCACAAAGGCCTAGAATCCGTCTAGGGTTCCAAGAACCCAAGAGTAACAACCTTCTTGCTTTCACCACCACGAATCACCGTGGAGAACTCAAACCAATGCACCAAATGCAATGGCAAGAACACCACAAAGATGCTCAAGTCCTTCTCTCTCAAATTCCAACAAAGCTACAAAAGCTATTGGGGGAATAAGAGAGGAAGAACAAAGGAATTCACAAAGAACACCAAGATCAAGATCTAGAGAGTTCCACTCACAAAGAGATGGATTTGATTGGTAGAAATGTAGATCTAGATCTCCTCTCTCTTTTCCCTCAAATGGGGGCAAGAATCATGGAGGGATTGAGAGATAGTGCAAGCTTCTCTAGTTCAACAATGGAGGAGAGAGAGAGTGAGAGAAGCAACAACCCAAGGAGGAAGAAGGGGGGTAATTATACCCCCCAAGGAAATCGAGCCGTTGGGCAAAACCAGGGCCGGATAATCCGGCCTAAGTAAGGGCCGGATAATCCTCCCCCCCCCCCCCCGGATAATCCGGCCTCAGGGACAAAACCTGGTAAAAATCCGGCCAAAAGTCCGGCCCCTGTCCAGAGCTGCTTTTCTTCTGGTCCTTAGCCGATTTCGAGGGGGCCGGATATTTCCGAAATATCCGGCCCGGAAAATCCGGCCCGGAAAATCCGGCCTGGCAAACTGCAGAAACACCAACACTAAAACGGACATAACTATAGCATCCGGACTCCGATTTTGATGATCTTGGGCTTGTTTTGAAGCTAGGAACAAGCTCTACAATATCATGCAGGAAACCATCATAGTTCAACAAGGGAGGATAGAAACAAATGATGAAAGGTTTGACCTATCTAAAAAAGACATACCGGTAAAACCTCCAATCTCGAAAATGCAACAAGTTACCCGTGCAAAAACCATTCTTGATGAACTAGAGCTTTTCATGAGAATAAGCACAAGCTCTAAATCATCACATGGATAAGATCCAAATAACAACCAAGAAAGATGATGAATCAAACTCGAAAACGCAACAAGTGATCTATGTGAAATCCGTTTTCGATGAACTAGAACTTGTCATGAGAATAAGCACAAGCTCTAAAAAATCACATGGATAAGGTCCAAATAACAACCAAGAAAGATGATGCAAGGATGCAAAGGTTTGAGCTCTCTCCGAATGATACGATCGAATTACTCACTCGAGAGCCCTCTTGATAGTACGGCAACTAAACTATAAACCGGTCTCCAACTACACTATGAGACCGGTGAGAAAGAAACCCTATCAAGAGCAAACCTTATAATTGCGCATTCCACTTGAGCTCGATGACGACGATCTTGGCCTCAACAAGATGGAACGCCTTTCTTGCTTGTGCTTGCTTGACGAAGTCTTGTGGATTGCTCCCCCATAATCCACCATGGGAGAGCTACTTCTTCGGCGCATCTTCACATATCCATGAACACCATATGGATGGCAAGACTCAAGCAAAGGATCTCTTCGAGATGGCTCATCTTGAACTTGCACTTCATTTCTCCATGGCAAGCTTCAAGCTTATGAACTCTTCGAGTTGGCTCATCTTGAACTTGCGCTTCATTTCTTCATTCTTCATCATGTTGATGTCTTGAAGTAACTTGAGGGCGCACTTCATCTTCATCTTAAAGACATACTTGACACTTGATATCCTTCATCAATTTCTTCTTATTGCAACCTAATACAAACATGTTGATGTCTTGAAGTAACTTGAGGGCTCACTTCATCTTCATCTTCAAGACATACTTGACACTTGATATCCTTCATCAAATTCTTCTTATTGCAACCTTGAAGCCAACATATGGTTCAAGAATTGCCTATGGACAACTCCTACAAATATAACTCAATGCAAACATTAGTCCATAGGGATTGTCATTAATTACCAAAACCAAACATGGGGGCTCCATGCACTTTCAATCTCCCCCATTTTGGTAATTGATGACAATCTCTTTGAGAGGGTTTATATAAGGAATTGAAGTAGCAAGCAAGTTGAATATATAGAGCAAACTCCCCCATAATATCTGCGTGTGCGAATGATCTTGACTTTCATTGCATATATTGGCATTCAAAGCCTAGTGGAGTTTCCTCTAACTATTCAACTATGCAAAGCAACAAGATGCAATGCAATAAAGGCACATGCTTAAGCACAAAGCAAAGACATAACCAAATTCCCTTAAACCCTCCAAACTTCTCCTCCATTGGCACCAATTGCCGAAATGGGTGAAAAATTTAGAAGGTCAATATAGTGAGAGTTCCTCCATCGCGTGTGCATTTCTCATAATTTGAGTGGAATCAAATGCACGTATCCAATGATGAATATTCGGAAGGAATCACACTATAGATAGGATCAAAGATTGCAAAAAGATAACAAAGTCTAGAAGCTTCAACAAATGAAGCAAGCAACCAAATGAACCACAAAGAAGATACCAAAAGAAAGATAGATATTATGATAAGATCAAGAATATTACTCTAAATAATATGAGGAAGCTCCCCAAGGTTTGTGCACAAAACTAGACAACTTGCATTGGAGTATAAAGTGCACAAACATGGAATCATCACTACCATAATATCATTCAAAAAAACAAAAGATACCAAGTGAATCAAACTCTAATGATCACCAAAAGATAGTGCTCTAAATCAAATGAGGAAGCTCCCCAAGGTACATCCATAAATTAAAATGTTGCATTTGAATACAATGTGCATAACATGGAATCCTCACTCCCTCATTACTATTTAAAACACAAACATTTGCAATAGATCATAGATAGAAAAATAAGCTTAACACTTGCAACAAACAAATAGTTGAGCAACAAGTAAGAGGCACCATAATAAAAAGGCTCAACCAAGAGGATTGATACGTCCAATTTGCATCACTATTTTATATCATAATTTGCTGTTATTCATTGATATATTTCATATTTGGAGATAATACTTATGCTATTTCATCTATTTTGCATGATTCATGATTATTGGAGGATCGCGCACCGGAGCCAGGATTCTGCTGGAAAAAGCATCGTCAGAACGCAATATTTCGGAAGATCAACAATTGACGGGAATTACACGAAAACTCCTATTTTCCAAATGACGAAGGGAGCCAGAAGGGGAAGCTGAGGAGGGCC
>NC_061508.1:279484517-279629779 GCF_022539505.1 Lolium rigidum
CCCGTCCGATTTTCCGTGGCGGGCAGTGGCCGCCCAAGCGCCACGGACCGGAAAAACGTCGTTGGACTTTGCCCTCGACGGCAAGCTTTCCACAATGTAACCCATATCGTCGGGTTAGGCCTATAAAGCATTTAAAATACCCCTTAGCGCGACGGTTAGGCCCATAGGCGACGAAAGATCACCCCTTAGCGGACGATTTTGAGACGTTGTCTATCGGAACTTTTCTTGTAGTGATATATGAATCTTATTCTCCGGACCATTCCGAACTCCTCGTGATGTCCAGGATCCCATCCAAGACTTCGAACAATACTTCGAACTCCATTCCATATTCAAGTTCTACTATTACAACATCAAACCTTAAGTGTGTCACCCTACGGTTCGTGAACTATGTGGACATGGGTGAGAACTCTGTCCGACCAATAACCAATAGCGGGATCTGGAGATCCATAATGGCTCCCACACATTCAACGATGACTTAGTAATCGAATGAACCATTCACATACGATACCAATTCCCTTTGTCACGCGATATTTTACTTGTCCGAGGTTTGATCATCGGTATCACTCTATACCTTGTTCAACCTCGTCTCCCGACAAGTACTCTTTACTCGTACCGTGGTATGTGGTCTCTTATGAACTTATTCATATGCTTGCAAGACATTAGACGACATTCCACCGAGAGGGCCCAGAGTATATCTATCCGTCATCGGGATGGACAAATCTCACTGTTGATCCATATGCCTCAACTCATACTTTCCGGATACTTAATCCCAACTTTATAACCACCCATTTACGTAGTGGCGTTTGATGTAATCAAAGTACCTTTCCGGTATAAGTGATTTACATGATCTCATGGTCGAAAGGACTAGGTAACTATGTATCAAAAGCTTATAGCAAATAACTTAATGACGTGATCTTATGCTACGCTTAATTGGGTGTGTCCATTACATCATTCATATAATGATATAACCTTGTTATTAATAACATCCAATGTTCATGATTATGAAACTAATCATCTATGAATCAACAAGCTAGTTAAGAGGCTTACTAGGGACTCATTGTTGTTTACATATCACACATGTATCAATGTTTCGGTTAATACAATTATAGCATGGTATATAAACATTTATCATGAACATAAAGATATATAATAACCACTTTTATTATTGCCTCTTGGGCATATCTCCAACAGAAAATGCAACAAGTTGCCCGTGCAAAAACCATTCTTGATGAACTAGAGCTTGTCATGAGAATAAGCACAAGCTCTAAATCATCACATGGATAAGATCCAAATAACAACCAAGAAATATGATGAATCAAACTCGAAAACGCAACAAGTGATCTATGCGAAATCCGTTTTCGAGGAACTAGAACTTGTCATGAGAATAAGCACAAGCTCTAAAAAATCACATGGATAAGGTCCAAATAACAACCAAGAAAGATGATGCAAGGATGCAAAGGTTTGAGCTCTCTCCGAACGATACGATCGAGTTACTCACTCGAGATCCCTCTTGATAGTACGGCAACTAAACTATAAACTTGTCTCCAACTACACTATGAGACCGGTGAGAAAGAAACCCTATCAAGAGCAAACCTTATAATTGCGCATTCCACTTGAGCTCGATGACGACGATCTTGGCCTCAACAAGATGGAACGCCTTTCTTGCTTGTGCTTGCTTGACGAAGTCTTGTGGATTGCTCCCCCATAATCCACCATGGGAGAGCTACTTCTTCGGCGCATCTTCACATATCCATGAACACCATATGGATGGCAAGACTCAAGCAAAGGATCTCTTCGAGATGGCTCATCTTGAACTTGCACTTCATTTCTCCATGGCAAGCTTCAAGCTTATGAACTCTTCGAGTTGGCTCATCTTGAACTTGCACTTCATTTCTTCATTCTTCATCATGTTGATGTCTTGAAGTAACTTGAGGGCTCACTTCATCTTCATCTTCAAGACATACTTGACACTTGATATCCTTCATCAATTTCTTCTTATTGCAACCTAATACAAACATGTTGATGTCTTGAAGTAACTTGAGGGCTCACTTCATCTTCATCTTCAAGACATACTTGACACTTGATATCCTTCATCAAATTCTTCTTATTGCAACCTTGAAGCCAACATATGGTTCAAGAATTGCCTATGGACAACTCGTACAAATATAACTCAATGCAAACATTAGTCCATAGGGATTGTCATTAATTACCAAAACCACACATGGGGGCTCCATGCACTTTCAGTGTATTACTCTAATAAAGCAGTACAGAGGGAGTATAAGACTAGTCTATCAATATACAATATCATACAGTATATCATGCATAAGAATGCATGGTATCATGTGCTAGCATTGTAGTTTTCTTATATTTATTGACTTGTAAAATTTGAATGCAAAATTATGTACAAGATATATTCAAATTTTATTTTTCTAATCCTATGTGCTATGATATGGTATCTAATTATGATATCACCATGATCTTTCTCATCATTAATTATAGTGACACGTCGATTTTTACATCCATGATACTATATATCTATGATATCCCCATTGTAGGTAGGCATGAGGGATTTTTAAAGTTGTTAGACATTATAAGTTCAAATCTTATTTATTGACCTCTCTCCCTCAATGCGTGTTCTTTTTTCACTTTCTTATAGTATAATGCATGTGAAACTACTCCTCTTCTTGGTTAGACAAATGCTATTATAACGCCGATAGTTTCCCCTCTTCTTTCTATATGTTGTCTACAATAGTTTTGAGAGTCTCCTTCTCTATCCTCGACCAAACTAAGGTTTTCCTCGAAGGCGATGTCATTCAAAGAGGGCTAAGGCACAATGCCGCTCTTAGTACCGGTAGTTTGGGAGTAGGTCACCATGGTGTAGGCTGAGTTTCTTCGCACTCGCTGTGCAACTCTCGTGGAAGCGGTGGTGGCGGTGGAGGAGGCTGCCCTCAGGGATCTCCAACAATAAGGTTGCGGGTCCGAGCTCTCTCGTCCAAGTGTACTAGTGCATCATTTGATGGTCATCTCTGGCCTTCCGACGAGCTTCCAAGGAGGAAGATGAAAGAGGATCTCGATACAAGCGAGTTTCAACAAGCTCTTCCATCGTTTCTTTTAGGGCTTCTTGCGGTACTCTATCTCCTGGTCAGCCACGGTGGCGAAGGGAAGATGTGGTGTGACGAGTGGCCTATGAACGTGATGGATGGGGATAGGTGTCCTTTCACGTAACAAGGATTTCATCACATGGTGGCCTTGGCTCGCTGCCATGATCCATGGCTGATGAGGAAACCACTCCTAATGCCATTGATCGCATCAATCAATCTCTAAGATGGAGGCCCTCGAAGTGATTCCCCACGGCATGCAACACACAAACTCTCTCTCTCTCTCTCTCACTCTCTCTCTCTCTCCCGCAAGTGGTTACATCCCCCGCGATGGAGAGGGTGGTCGGAGATGGAGTCCTAGCTAGTCCGATGGAGAAGAAGTAGGACTTTATCGCTTTTTTCTTGCCACTTGATAGGGTCGTTAGTGCTCATTTTCAGGATTGTTATGTAATTTCAGTTTTTATTTCCTCATGTATTCAAGTTGTAACCCACTGATGAAGTACTGAAGCTCTAGGCCTTTCTATGTATTTTCCCTGTTCAAAAAAGGAAAACGCTAGTAAGATTGTTAGTTGTACGCTTTATAGATATTTACCGTGAATATATACTCACTATATAGTTTATACAACTTGTTTAAAAATAACTCAAGAAGAAACCTCTGTTATAATATACTACAATTTAAATTTTGCACAATACAAGTTTATTTTAGAACTGTCATTACAATTGTATATTAAATATTATTACACCTAACATTTAGCTACAATGTTGGTTGTTAACTATGCAAATGAGCATCAGAAATTTTAGTCGCTAATGTTGTGGAATGCAAAAAAAAAATACAAGTATAAAAGTTTAGTCTAAAATATAATTGTTTTAGTTTGCCTAGATTTATCTTAGACCAGCACTGAATAGTGACATTTGCGCACGTCATTCGCAGGACAGTGCAACGATGGACATACAGTGTGAGCAAGATCTGCTTCTCCTGCTAAAGGATCATTATATGGTTCACCATGCTAAACCCGCCTAACATATGTGCGGTCCATCCCAAAAATGTGTAAATGATCTGCCACTACAGGGTGAGGCCTCTTCTCACCATTCATACATGTGCGGCGTGGGCAATACACGTCCGGGTTGTGACCTTCATGAGCTCTAATAAACCCCATAAAGGGTTGAACACCATTTATATATGAAGGGGAACATAAGTGTCCATGCGGTATCCAAGTTACTGTCCATCTGTTTAATTATGAGATACAATGGTTGGTGATTAATTTAAGGCGAAGTAGGAAATGTATATCAATCGAGTACAAAACTATACTACATGATTATGCATTTCAGCAATCATGTCGAGTACAAAACAAAAAATGCCCATCGACATTTTAGCAAACAGATCGTGTACAAAACTCCGCCATGGCATTTCAGCAAATTAACGGATCGAGTGCAGAACCGACTCTATATGCCCACGCAAATGAACAAATTGATCGATGACAAATCGAGCGGAAAACTATAAAGTGCCAATTAGTTCGAGCATACTGACGAATTTTTTTAGCAGCATCAAGAAAATATAAATCGTTAGGCCGTCTTGCCCGATACATGATTGAGCTAGAGATAGCAGCCCTACCGTGGATCAACTTGACCGCCGGTGCGTCTCGAGAAGAACGACGGGGAGGGGAAGCTTCTTCTTCGCACGGACGGGACGGGGAGGGGAAGCTCTTCGCACGGACGGGGATAAGTTGTTGTTGACGTCAGAAACCCCCTGGCGGGCAGAGACGGGCAACACGGTAGAGCCGGGAACAACTAGGGCTGCGGCTGGCCCCAGTCCCTCAGAGCGACGGCCCGCAAAGCCTCCTGGTCGCACGTCCGATGTTTATCACAAGGGCGTGCCACCTGACCTATACCTGGTCGGGAAGGTGTGGATGATGCCTCGCTTAGTTTCTGCGGAGGCACACACGTAAACGTTAAATACGAGCCTCGATCGGCTCTCGGGTTATCCTCGTGAATCGGCTCAAAGAGCCGATCCACCCATGATCCGGACGGGGTGTCCGAATATATGGTGGTCCTGCTTGATCAAGGTAAAGCTAATGAGATCTACGACGATTTAGGGTTTTCACCGCATAATCGGATCATCCTACTCACGATTGGGCCTCGCGCTCGCGCACGGTGACCGTAAGCCGATCCTAGACGGGGCCTAAAAACCAACACGAGGTTGATCCTCGGAACATCCTTTCTAGGGCTAGCAAACGCCACCCTACACGCCGCTGGATCCTCCAACCCTTTGTAAGGCCTAACTATTGCGGATGTTAAACTAATCCTTGATGAAACAAGGAGCAACCGTAACGGATCAGATCTACTAAACTATGATCAAGCGGGGTGCCGCCCTACACCTAAGATAGGTGTAAGGGCGGCTAGACATGCAAGGGTTGCACTACGATAGCATGTAACATGAAGAACAATGCTAACCCTAACATGTCTAAGATAACTACGTTGCTCGCCATCAAAAAGGCTTCGGTACGAGCAACGCATGAACAACGTGGGCAGGCTTGTCTTGCCTAGATCGCAAGATGCGATCTAGGCAGCATGGTGCTACCGGTAGAAACCCTCGAGACGAAGGAGTTGGCGATGCGCCGAGATTTGTTTGTGGTTGAACGTTGGTTGTTTATTCCATAAACCCTAGATACATATTTATAGTCCAGCGGACTTTCTAATGTGGGCGTGCACTAAACCGTGCACGAGTAAGATTCTAGCTTCTAAACTAAGATGCGATCTAATATGTTACAGATACACGGGCAAACAAGCCCAACTTGGTATAAAAGGCCGACTCACGTATCTCTTCTATATATATATTCTTCACGTCCATCTTGATCACGGCCCACCTCTGACTCGGTCAAATTCTGGTGATAACACATGCCCCCTGGTTTTGGTAATGATAATTTCAAAACCACTCTGTTTTTCCTCTGAGGGGTCATGTCGTGGCAGAGCAGAACCGTCGCAGTATGTTTCATCATGACGACTTGCCTTCCCAACTTCTCTGCACGATTTGACAGTTTTGGCACCATGTCCTCGAAAACTGTTCGAAAATTAAATCCCCATCCCCTTTATTTAACTGCATCGAACAGTTCTCCTCTTCGTCCTCTTCACATTAGCACTCCTAAAAGCCCTTCTGCGCACCATGTCTTCCTCTTCCTCCACCTCATCGGAACTCTCCCTCGGGTCCTCCTCCTCCCGGTGAGACGCCGCCGGATATTCGCGCACCAGAAGAATGGGACCTGGAAGACCACGCCTCCTCCATCTGGTCCGAGGAAGACAAATCCTTGACCAGTGGGGAGAGCGACCTCCGCTTCCTCACCGACGGGGAATCGGAGGAGGAGAGCGATGACGATCGCTTCTCCCGGGATGACTTCACCTCCTCCGAGGAGGCGAAGGAGGAGGAGGAGGAGGAGGACGAAGACGGCTCCTCCGACGAGCCGCCGGCCAAACGCCGCCACCTCCGGCCCGGGAACCTCGGCGACGTCGACGGCGGCGGCGACGGCCGACGAAGAGGACGAAGACAACGAGGGTCCTGTCGGCGGCCGCCGGAGCAGCGATGACGAGCCGGTAGGGAGTAGCGCCGGCCGGTGGCGATGACGGCCGACGACGACGACGAGGGCAGCAGCGGCCCCTAGATAGGATCTTAGCATAGGGCCAGCAGTAGTAGACGGGGCAATGTATCCCCTAGTACTTTCTTTTGAGAGCAATCAGCTCTTCTACGTAAGAAATCTGGTTTATCAATGAAGAAATTCCCCAATTTGATTTTGTCGATTCCCTTTATGATAATTTAGCCGATTGTCCTTCGTACTGATTCTGCCGATTGCCAATCTGGTCAATGCCCAATAAGCCGATGGCATCGCATCGGTCTCTCACGATAAATTTCGAGATAGATCCATCTGGACCCAAACTCCTGGTCAAACAAGGCCAAGCTATAATCGCGCAAACCCTAGGCCTTTCAGACATTCTTCTGCCACATCCTTCCCTTCCAGATCCTTTTTGCCTTCAGAAGAGCCCTAGGACTGTTGCCGGATCAATTCAAACGCCGAAGCTGCCACTTCTGCAGGACAGGCATCACTTCTACAGTGACGTTTTATAATCCTGCTCTGTTCTCTTTCGGCAACCATTGCTCAAAATCAAAGCGAGATGCGAGCCAACCGATTTTAGCAAAATCGGCTTTCTTATAGCAAAGGACCTCTCCTGGCAAGCTACCCCCGAGCTTCAGCCGGGGTGGAAACAATGATGAGGACCCGTAATTCGGGCAAACGAGGCCCGGGCTCGACCATGTCCGAGAGTGCTTGTCGTGCGGGGCCAACCAATTGATCACCTTTCATCCGTTGACGGTCTGTACAGCCGATCCAGCAGGCTAGTAATCTGGTGTTGAGTAGGTGCCCTCCACATAGTTCTGGGCTTGTCGCTGAATCGTCTTGCATACTGAAACTGATAATTTTGCAACATTAGCACCATTCTTCAGGTAAGTTGTGATGCAGAGTTAGCCGATTCCAACGAAATCGGCTCCCCAGAGCAGAGAACCTTCAAGGTGAGCTGCCCCCCGAGCCTCAGTCGGGGCGAGAATAGCAGTGAGCCGACCACGCCGGTCATTCTTGGTTTCCAACTCGTAGAGCAGGGCCAGCCGATCCCGACAGAATCGGGCCCCAAGAGCAGAGCACCTTCCGGGCGAGCTGCCCCCCGAGCTTCTTCAGTTCCTTGTTGATCAGATCGGCTCATCATCTTCGGCGGGCTGTAGCAACTTCCGGCGAGGATGTCTCTGCATTTCTGACGCCCTTCAAACTCTGGGCACAACAACCCCTGTCAGCAACCCCTGTAAGTGACAGTTACTGAGTCGCAATGTGACCCCACCGATGGCTTCGTCATCGGCGGTTATCCTGGTCTCAGAAGAGATATGCTCCATTGATCCTTAAGTCGATGTCTGCACATCGGCTGTGCTTGAAAATTTTTGAATTTTCGGCCGATTTGTGTATCGGCCCCCATACTCCAATACCCATCAACAAAGGATGAGACGCTTCCACTGCATATCCACCTGGGTGCCCCTCCGAGCCGATTCTGTTAAGAGAATTGATGGTATCGGCTCTGTTGGATTACATATTGAACCCGAGCGAGAATGGATGGTGAGGATAATTTTGGCCGATTGCTTTGGGATCGGCCTCCACGTTGCTTGTTCGATGAAGGTTTTGTAATGTTCCTTCATGGACTCTTTTTGGGGCCGATCACAAAGATCAGCCTCGCCACGTTTGTTCATCGACGTTTGCTTTGTTACACGGTCGGGCTCGTGGATAAAACCAGCCTAACCCCGTTCTTTGTCACGTCGATGCGCTCACGGTCGTCCAAATTGATGCTCGAGAGCGGCTCTTGGCTCTGATGTCTCCCAAATGTCCATGCCTGAGCTGTTGAAACCTCGATCGAATCATCTGCATGGACGACTTCTACTTCATCTCCATCCCATCTGTATTAGGCATTGGTGCATCGTGGATGGGATGCAACGGTTGGCGTGGATCCAATCTCTCCCTAGTAGGACAGCGTAGGTACTCTTGCTCGTCGACGATAAAGAACGTCGTAGGGACAGTTTTCCTCCCTACGGTCGGATCCACATTCAGAACACCTTGTGCGTCAGATGCTTGGCCGTTGAAATCGCTCAGTGTTACGTTGGTCTTGATCAGATCTGAGCTGGAGCGTCCCAACTGACGTAGCATGGAGTATGGCATAATGTTAACTGCCGCTCCGGTGTCCACCAACATCTTGTTAACAGGCTGCCCATTGATGTATCCTCGCAAGTATAGGGCCTTCAGATGCCTGTAACTTCTTTCTTTTGGCTTCTCAAAGATGACCGGCCGTGGGCCGCGATCTAGTGCGCCACAGGTGCTTCATATAATCTTGGAGCGCTAAACTCCGTTGGAAGAATGAAGACCATGTTTGTGCCAGCCGATGTATCATCATCGGCTTTCCTCTGCTCGGGGCGCCACTCTTTTCTTTGTGGCCGACCTTCTTCGTCCGGGGTTCGCCGAGTCGGCGGCCGGATCAGGCCGTGCCTTCCTTAGCGTGTGCGGGTACAATCTTTCGGCTTCTTCCAAACCACGCGGACGCTGAACCCTTCGCTTTTGGGAACGGCTGAGCCCATCGGGGCACCACCGGGCCGATGATATTTATCTTCTTCATCATCGTCCTCTAGTTCCTCGAGATCTTCCACCCGAGCGGACTCAGCATGCTTATTCCGAGGCGGGAGAGGTCCTAGACGCTTGAACACGGACACGTTAGCGGCGTCCTTCTTCCTTTGTTTGCATTCTGGGCAGTTCTCGATTGTTGGCAATCGGCTCATTCCTGAGTCCCAGCAATGCTTGAAGAACGGACAGTCCCAGTGCCGATCCATGTCATCCTGCCCCCTTGACCTTCCTTCGGCGCGACGATTGTACCCGTCGTTGCTTCTATTATGTCGACGGTACCTCCTGACCTCTGCATCAGACCGACAATTCCTTTCATCATCTACGTCGTAGTGCCGACGTCGGTCGTGCTCGCTTGCTCATATTTGTCGAGGAGGTGCTCGGAGAGTGGACGTTGATACCGCACGCTTCTTATTCCCTCCCCGTCGGGTACCGCTCTGTCATCATCTTGGGGCCGGTCGCGTGGATCGGCCTCCTCTTCATCCTTGCCACGGGAGTGGCTGCTTTCTGCTTCATCTTTGCCATGGCGGCTTGCAAGCCCTGCCATGTTGACACCAAAGGAGAACTTTGGCTGGCCTATGGAGTGGCTGAGATCCACCATGTTGACGCCAGGCGATGGACTTGAATCTCTATCGAGCTTGATATCGTGCGGCCGGGTCTTCTCAGAGGAGCCGATGAGTTCGGCTTCGAGGGTTGCCTTGATCTCGTCATATTTCCTTTTGAGCTCCTCGGGCAGATCCTCGTACTTCAGCCGACCCGGTGCGTTCCTCGACGGGGCGGACAGGTCCACTCCATCGAGTGCGCCTTCGGGTGTGAAACCCTTCCACCTGACGCCATGGGGGCGGGTTCGGTGGAAGGAGCCGATGAGTTCGGCTTCGAGGGTTGCCTTGATCTCGTCATGTTTCTTCTTGAGCTCATCAGGCAGATCCTCGTACGTGACCGGAGTGTCTTCCGCCATCTCGGATGTAGATGGCGATGTTGTGGATGCGAAGGCGGTCCCACCGGGCGTGCCGAGAATGTGTTGACGTCGAAACCCCCGGCGGGCGGAGACGGGCAACACGGTAGAGCCGGGAACAACTAGGGCTGCGGGCGGCCCCGGTCCCTCGGAGCGACGGCCCGCAAAGCCTCCCGGTCGCACGTCCGATGTTTATCACAAGGGCGTGCCACCGACCTATACCGGTCGGGGAAGGTGTGGATGATGCCTCGCTTAGTTTCCTGCGGGGCACACACGTAAACGTTAAATACGAGCCTCGATCGGCTCTCGGGTTATCTCGTGAATCGGCTCAAAGAGCCGATCCACCCATGATCCGGACGGGGTGTCCGAATATATGGTGGTCCTGCTTGATCAAGGTAAAGCTAATGAGATCTACGACGATTTAGGGTTTTCACCGCATAATCGGATCATCCTACTCACGATTGGGCCTCGCGCTCGCGCACGGTGACCGTAAGCCGATCCTAGACGGGGCCTAAAAACCAACACGAGGTTGATCCTCGGAACATCCTTTCTAGGGCTAGCAAACGCCACCCTACACGCCGCTGGATCCTCCAACCCTTTGTAAGGCCTAACTATTGCGGATGTTAAACTAATCCTTGATGAAACAAGGAGCAACCGTAACGGATCAGATCTACTAAACTATGATCAAGCGGGGTGCCGCCCCTACACCTAAGATAGGTGTAAGGGCGGCTAGACATGCAAGGGTTGCACTACGATAGCATGTAACATGAAGAACAATGCTAACCCTAACATGTCTAAGATAACTACGTTGCTCGCCATCAAAAAGGCTTCGATACGAGCAACGCATGAACAACGTGGGCAGGCTTGTCGCTGCCTAGATCGCAAGATGCGATCTAGGCAAGCATGGTGCTTACCGGTAGAAACCCTCGAGACGAAGGAGTTGGCGATGCGCCGAGATTTGTTTGTGGTTGAACGTTGGTTGTTTATTCCATAAACCCTAGATACATATTTATAGTCCAGCGGACTTTCTAATGTGGGCGTGCACTAAACCGTGCACGAGTAAGATTCTAACTTCTAAACTAAGATGCGATCTAATATGTTACAGATACACGGGCAAACAAGCCCAACTTGGTATAAAAGGCCGACTCACGTATCTCTTCTATATATATATTCTTCACGTCCATCTTGATCACGGCCCACCTCTGACTCGGTCAAATTCTGGTGATAACAGTTGTGTAGGGGTGGGTGGGGGGTCATGCGGCCGGGCCGCCGGGGTGATAATTAAATGGTGTTTAATGGAGTTGCGTGTGTAATTTGCCGTGCACAAGGTTGAGGAATAGGCGGTTCCCTTTGCCGCGCGCACAATTCAAACTATCCCGCCCATGTAGTTGAAATTCGCCATATTTTCGTTAAATCGACATAAAGTCATGTGAGTGGGGGAAAATTAGCAAAGTTGCTTGAAAAATAGTAAAACTCTGGAATTATCCTTTAAATATGCTCTACTTCGTGTGGAAATCGGGGTGTGGAAGCATGTTGAGCTGTTTTATTTGTACTTTCTTCATTAAAACTCCCATTTTATGCACTTTGGATGGAAAGAAATCATTTGTACATAAATTTTGACAACGCCATTTGCAAACACTAATTGTTTTACATGCCAAGATGCACCCATCCACCAAATATATATGGGGCAAAAGTTTATCACAATCTAGCAGATATGCACAATTAGTGAGGGACCCCTTTTGATTTTGTGCAATTTCCACTAATTAGGTAGAGAGAAGGGGTTAATTAATTAGGCCATGTTAGGGGTTATCTGTTTTAGATTAGGTTATGTGGATTCAAATACAACTTCTTTATTTGTGTTCTATGATTAATCAAAACTAGATTGATCGACTGCGCACACATTATTAGAGGCGCATGCCTTTGCGCACAAAGTGCATGTGTGTGTTGTTGGCCACCAATTAACGAGAGAGAGAGAGAGAGAGAGAGAGAGAGAGAGAGAGAGAGAGAGAGAGAGAGAGAGAGAGGTAGAGAGAGATCTACATACGAGAGAGCGATTGAAATCCCCAAATTAAACACATATATATACATGCATGGCACATTTAATTTAATTAGAGGACCGCGAGCTAAGGCACCACTGGCCTGCTTGATGCACAATTAAGTGTCATTGGCCTATATATATATAGGGTTTAATTAGGGTTTAGGGTTTAGGGTTAGGAGGTTAGGGTTTAGGGTCTAGGGTCTAGGGTCTAGGGTTTAATGTTTATGGTGTTTAGGGGTTTAGGGATTAGGGATTAGGGTTTATTTAGGGTTTAAGGTTTATGGATCATCGATCGAGTGCGCACACACACATTATTAGAGACACACGCGCCTTTGCGCATAAAGTGCATGTGTACATGTGTGTGTTTTTTTTGGGCAACAACGATATATAGATGATCGAGAGAGAGAGAGAGATTGAAATTCCCAAGAATATGTTCAAATATATATTAAAATATATGCACTAATGCATGCATGGTAGGCCATGCATGCACACTAATTATATATACTAGTCATCAACCCGTGCACTTGCCCGGGCTAGCACGTTTAAAATGAATTATATGAAAAATTATAGTACGGACGATGCATCTTTATTTAGGTAATGTACATTATATTAGTGGACAACATGTTTTTTCCAATCCAAAATTTTCTGCGGTTTCATTGGCTGGAGTTTTTATAATCTCACGTGTAGCTATTTTCCCACTTATTTGATGTGCCAAAAATTCGGAAAAGGATCTCAACCTATTGTAGTACAAAATTTTGTCGACCCATAATGTTTTACATTGTTTTTTTGCGTTCGGGCGAAACGAATAATATAAAATTTCGTTAATTTTACACTCCAGCAAATTTTCTACCACTTCACCTTTTTTTTTTTGAAATGAACCACACTATATTAAGCAAAGCAAATTTTCTACCACTTCACCTTTCTATGTGTTTCATACAATACTTTTTTCACAATTTCATTTCTTGAAATTATAAAAGGTTTTCCTACACTCATATTTTTCCAAGATTATTATTAATTATATACCAACAAACAATGTCCAATAAGTGGGTGTAATTACTTGACATCTCAGCACAGCTTTCTCATATTTTATTATCCATGGACACTAATTTTCTAAAAGCTCGAATAATCGAATAAATTTTATTCTTAGCATGAAAGGACAACACGACATAGATTTTACATATCTACAATATCCTAGAATTTTTATATATTGACAAATATGATTTCCGTTTCACCCAATTTTGCTTGATTGTAACCATGCATGCTATTTAAGATAATAGATCTCCATACACGGTTTACTATTGGGAATATATGTGATATTCTAGCCAGGTAACATGCATGACATATCAAAAAGCCGTTGATATATTTTTTTCATCAATGTTGCTTAGAATTTATTCTATATTTAAGAAATATATACCTATGAAGTATCATACGTATTCATGCTCTAAAAATTTATTTAATTCGTAATTCACGTAACATCCAAAGTAGTATATGCGCGGAAAACAAAGGAAAATTTTGTACTGCACGCATGAAGAAAAATAATTAATTCTTCCGACTTCTTTAGCGTCATATGTCGAGACATCGACTAATCCTGCATGATATACAACTGCTTTGCATGTGAGATAGTCGGATGCAGCCGATGTACATCGCCCAGCGGCTTACTGGCGAGGAGCTCGCGTCGAGTCGACAGGTATCATATCCAACAGTGATTCCGTCCGCCACGCTATATTTTTCAATCGGGTCATGTCGTGTTA
Organism: Lolium rigidum; assembly: GCF_022539505.1. Lineage (NCBI taxonomy): Eukaryota > Viridiplantae > Streptophyta > Magnoliopsida > Poales > Poaceae > Lolium > Lolium rigidum. Next base: position 279,498,551 of record NC_061508.1, read on the forward strand.
ATCTATTGGCAAAGCCGATCGATTTTTCGCAACATATATATTTGCACCTTTCCTTGTAGCAAAATAGAAATAGGCTCTCCAGCGTTTTTTTTGTTTTTTTGGCACAACACATTTGTTGTCAAAAGCTACATGCAAAGGTTTTAGAGTTATTGTAGTGATATTAGGCGTAGTACATAGCTTGAAAACCTAAAACGTGTCGACCGATTACAGATTAGATTGGTTAGGCGTAGTAAAAACCTTGGACTCCTAGTAGTGATATTAGGCGTAGTACATAGCTTGAAAACCTAAAACGTGTCGACCGATTACAGATTAGATTGGTTAGGCGTAGTAAAAACCTTGAACTCCTAGGACACGCAGTCTGATCCATGTGTGTGTATTAAAAACATTGGACTCCTAGCTGATCGGTGTGTATTAAAAACTTTGGACTCCTAGGATGTGCGAGCTGATCAATATAAAATCTCAGTTGTTAACATTTTGTTAGACAAACAATCTCCGGATTAGACAAACGTGCGTGCTTCTTGTAATCAAACGTGACTATGTAACGTGACATTATAAATAACAGTTTTTTTGACTAATCTTAGCCGTAAATTTTAGATCTAACTGTCTTAATTATTTTGATGATGTGGATTAACGTGGTGTCTCGTATGGTGCCTCCAATTAGTAAATATAAGATATTATGAGGAAACTTAATAAAATGTGTTTTCATTCGAGAGAACTTGTCAAAATTCAAGTTAATTAATTTATCATCGATAATTATATAATTAATTAATGAATCTCAGGGAGATGTTATACAACATATGATCGATATAGGCCATGTCGTATATATTAATTGGTGTTAATCTACCGTTTAATTTGCTAGCTAGCTGCTATATATATAGATCGAGCATGTTTTTATTAGATCGGGTTATAGCTAGCTAGTATAGTTTAGGGTTATGTGTTTTAATGAACTAGGGTTTGATTAGCTAGGGGTTAGTTATATATATGGTTTAGGGTTAATGCATGGCACATTTAATTTAACTAGAGGACCGCGAGCTAGGCACCCCCGGCTCGCTTGATGCACAATTAAGTGTCGTTGGCCTATATATAGGGTTTAATTAGGGTTTAGGGTTAGCTAGGGTTTAGGGTTTAGGGTTTAGTGTTTAGGGTGTTTAGCTAGCTAGGGTCTAGGGTTTAGTTTAGGGTGTTTAGGGTCTAGGGTTTAGGGTTTAATTAATTAGTGTTTAGGGTGTTTAGGGTTTAGGGTTTAGGGTTTAGTGTTTACGGTGTTTAGGGTCTAGGATTTAGGGTTTAGTGTTTAGGGTGTTTAGGGTTTAGTGTTTAGGGTGTTTAGGGTTTAGGGGAGTTTTAGGGTTGTTTAAGGTTATTTAGGGATCATCGATCGAGTGCGCACACACATTATTAGAGGTACCCGCGCCTTTGCGCATAAAGTGCATGCGTATATATGTATGTGTGTGTTTTTTGCCACCAACAACGATATATAGATGATCGAGAGAGAGAGATTGAAATCCCCTAGAATATGTTCAAATATATATTAAAATTGATATAGGCCATGTATATTTTAATTGGTGTTAATCTACGGTTTGCTAGCTAGCTAGCTGCTATATATAGAGCATGTTTTTATTAGATCAGGTTATAGCTAGCTAGTACAGCTTTAGGGTTATGTGTTTTAATTAAGTAGGGTTGATTATCTAGGGTTAGTTACATATATATGGTTTAGGGTTAATGCGCGCATGGCACATTTAATTTAATTAGAGGACCGCGAGGCACCCCCTGGCCTGCTCGATGCACAATTAAGTGTCGTTGGCCTACATAGGGTTTAATTAGGGTTTTAGGGTTAGCTAGGGTTTAGGGTTAGGGTTAGGGTTAGGGTTTAGGGTCTAGGGTTTAGGGTCTAGGGTTTAGGGTTTACGGTTAGCTAGGGTTTAGGGTTAGGGTTAGGGTTAGCTAGGGTTAGGGTTAGGGTTAGGGTTTAAGGTTTAGGGTTCAGTGTTTAGGGTGTTTAGGATTTAGAGATTATGGATTAGGGATTATTAGGGATTTAAGGTTTTAGGGGTTGTTTAAGGTTTAGGGATCATCGATCGAGTGCGCACACACATTATTAGAGGCACCCGCGCGCGCCTTTAATTACGCATAAAGTGCATGCGTATATATGTGTGTTTTTTGGGCCACCAATAACAATATATAGATGATCGAGAGAGAGATCGAGATTGAAATCCCCAAGAATATATATGTTCAAATATACATTAAAATATATGCACGAATGCATTGTAGGCCATGCATGCACACTAATTATATATATATTATGAGGCAACTTAATCAAATGTGTTTTCATTCGAGAGAACTTGTCAAAATTCAAGTTAATTAATTTATCACGATAATTATATAATTAATTAATGAATCTCAGGGATATGTTATACAACATGATCGATATAGGCCATGTATATTTTAATTGGTGTTAATCTAAGGTTTGTTAGCTAGCTGCTACATATAGAGCATGTTTTTATTAGATCGGGTTATAGCTAGCTAGTATAGTTTAGGGTTATGTGTTTTAATTAAGTAGGGTTGATTAGCTAGCTAGGGTTAGCTACATATATATGGTTTAGGGTTAATGCATGGCACATTTAATTTAATTAGAGGACCGCGAGGCACCCCTTGGCCTGCTCGATGCACAATTAAGTGTCGTTGGCCTATACATAGGGTTTAATTAGGGTTTTAGGGTTAGCTAGGGTTTAGGGTTAGGGTTAGGGTTAGGGTTAGGGTTTAGGGTCTAGGGTTTAGGGTCTAGGGTTTAGGGTCTAGGGTTAGCTAGGGTTTAGGGTTAGGGTTAGGGTTAGGGTTAGGGTTAGGGTTGGGGTTAGGGTTAGGGTTAGGGTTAGGGTTAGGGTTTAGGGTTTAGGGTTTAGTGTTTAGGGTGTTTAGGGTTTAGGGATTAGGGATTAGGGACTATTAGGGATTAGGGATTTAAGGTTTTAGGGGTTGTTTAAGGTTTAGGGATCATCGATCGAGTGCGCACACACATTATTAGAGGCACCCGCGCGCGCCTTTACGCATAAAGTGCATGCGTATATATGTGTGTTTTTTGGGCCACCAACGATATATAGATGATCGAGAGAAAGAGATCGAGATTGAAATCCCCAAGAATATATATGTTCAAATATACATTAAAATATATGCACGAATGCATTGTAGGCCATGCATGCACACTAATTATATATATATTATGAGGCAACTTAATCAAATGTGTTTTCATTCGAGAGAACTTGTCAAAATTCAAGTTAATTAATTTATCACGATAATTATATAATTAATTAATGAATCTCAGGGATATGTTATACAACATGATCGATATAGGCCATGTATATTTTAATTGGTGTTAATCTACGGTTTGCTAGCTAGTCGTTATATATAGAGCATGTTTTTATTAGATCGGGTTATGTCTAGTATAGTTTAGGGTTATGTGTTTTAATTAAGTAGGGTTGATTAGCTAGGGTTAGTTACATATATATGGTTTAGGGTTAATGCATGGCGAATTTAATTAATTTAATTAGAGGACCGCGAGGCACCCCTGGGCTGCTCGATGCACAATTAAGTGTCGTTGGCCTATACATAGGGTTTAATTAGGGTTTAGGGTTAGCTAGGGCGAGAGGGTTAGGGTTAGGGTTAGGGTTTAGGGTCTAGGGTATAGGGTTTAGTGTTTAGGGTGTTTAGGGTTTAAGGTTTAGGGATTAGGGATTTAGGGTTTTAGGGTTGTTTAAGGTTTAGGGATCATCGATCGAGTGCGCACACACATTATTAGATCGAGGCACTCGCGCCTTTACGCATAAAGTGCATGCGTATATATGTGTGTTTTTTGGGCCACCAACGATATATAGATGATCGAGAGAGAGATTGAAATCCCCAAGAATATGTTCAAATATACAATAAAATATATGCACGAATGCATTGTAGGCCATGCATGCACACTAATTATATATATATTATGAGGCAACTTAATCAAATGTGTTTTCATTCGAGAGAACTTGTCAAAATTCAAGTTAATTAATTTATCACGATAATTATATAATTAATTAATGAATCTCATGGATATGTTATACAACATGAACGATATAGGCCATGTATATTTTAATTGGTGTTAATCTACGGTTTGCTAGCTAGTTGTTATATATAGAGCATGTTTTTATTAGATCGGGTTATATCTAGTATAGTTTAGGGTTATGTGTTTTAATTAAGTAGGGTTGATTAGCTAGGGTTAGTTACATATATATGGTTTAGGGTTAATGCATGGCGCATTTAATTAATTTAATTAGAGGACCGCGAGGCACCCCTGGGCTGCTCGATGCACAATTAAGTGTCGTTGGCCTATACATAGGGTTTAATTAGGGTTTAGGGTTAGCTAGGGCAGAGGGTTAGGGTTTAGGGTCTAGGGTATAGGGTTTAGTGTTTAGGGTGTTTAGGGTTTAGGGTTTAGGGATTAGGGATTTAGGGTTTTAGGGTTGTTTAAGGTTTAGGGATCATCGATCGAGTGCGCACACACATTATTAGATCGAGACACCCGCGCCTTTATGCATAAAGTGCATGCGTATATATGTGTGTTTTTTGGGCCACCAACGATATATAGATGATCGAGAGAGAGATTGAAATCCCCAAGAATATGTTCAAATATACAATAAAATATATGCACGAATGCATTGTAGGCCATGCATGCACACTAATTATATATATATATTATGAGGCAACTTAATCAAATGTGTTTTCATTCGAGAGAACTTGTCAAAATTCAAGTTAATTAATTTATCACGATAATTATATAATTAATTAATGAATCTCGAGGATATGTTATACAACATGATCGATATAGGCCATGTATATTTTAATTGGTGTTAATCTACGGTTTGCTAGCTAGTTGCTACATATAGAGCATGTTTTTATTAGATCGGGTTATAGCTAGCTAGTATAGTTTAGGGTTATGTGTTTTAATTAAGTAGGGTTAATTAGCTAGCTAGGGTTAGTTACATATATATGGTTTAGGGTTAATGCATGGCACATTTAATTTAATTAGAGGACCGCGAGGCACCCCCTCGCTTGCTCGATGCACAATTAAGTGTCGTTGGCCTATACATAGGGTTTAATTAGGGTTTTAGGGTTAGCTAGGGTTTAGGGTTAGGGTTAGGGTTAGGGTTTAGGGTCTAGGGTTTAGGGTTTAGGGTTAGCTAGGGTTTAGGGTTAGGGTTAGGGTTAGGGGTAGGGTTAGGGTTAGGGTTAGGGGTTAGGGTTAGGGTTAGGGTTGGGGTTAGGGTTATGGTTAGGGTTAGGGTTAGGGTTAGGGTTTAGGGTTTAGGGTTTAGTGTTTAGGGTGTTTAGGGTTTAGGGATTAGGGATTAGGGACTATTAGGGATTAGGGATTTAAGGTTTTAGGGGTTGTTTAAGGTTTAGGGATCATCGATCGAGTGCGCACACACATTATTAGAGGCACTCGCGCGCGCCTTTACGCATAAAGTGCATGCGTATATATGTGTGTTTTTTGGGCCACCAACGATATATAGATGATCGAGAGAGAGAGATCGAGATTGAAATCCCCAAGAATATATATGTTCATATATACATTAAAATATATGCACGAATGCATTGTAGGCCATGCATGCACACTAATTATATATATATTATGAGGCAACTTAATCAAATGTGTTTTCATTCGAGAGAACTTGTCAAAATTCAAGTTAAATAATTTATCACGATAATTATATAATTAATTAATGAATCTCGGGGATATGTTATACAACATGATCGATATAGGCCATGTATATTTTAATTGGTATTAATCTACGGTTTGCTAGCTAGCTGTTATATATAGAGCATGTTTTTATTAGATCGGGTTATATCTAGTATAGTTTAGGGTTATGTGTTTTAATTAAGTAGGGTTGATTAGCTAGGGTTACTTACATATATATGGTTTAGGGTTAATGCATGGCGCATTTAATTAATTTAATTAGAGGACCGCGAGGCACCCCTGGGCTGCTCGATGCACAATTAAGTGTCGTTGGCCTATACATAGGGTTTAATTAGGGTTTAGGGTTAGCTAGGGCAGAGGGTTAGGGTTAGGGTTAGGGTTTAGGGTCTAGGGTATAGGGTTTAGTGTTTAGGGTGTTTAGGGTTTAGGGTTTAGGGATTAGGGATTTAGGGTTTTAGGGTTGTTTAAGGTTTAGGGATCATCGATCGAGTGCGCACACACATTATTAGATCGAGGCACCCGCGCCTTTACGCATAAAGTGCATGCGTATATATGTGTGTTTTTTGGGCCACCAACGATATATAGATGATCGAGAGAGGTATTGAAATCCCCAAGAATATGTTCAAATATACAATAAAATATATGCACGAATGCATTGTAGGCCATGCATGCACACTAATTATATATATATTATGAGGCAACTTAATCAAATGTGTTTTCATTCGAGAGAACTTGTCAAAATTCAAGTTAATTAATTTATCACGATAATTATATAATTAATTAATGAATCTCGGGGATATGTTATACAACATGATCGATATAGGCCATGTATATTTTAATTGGTGTTAATCTACGGTTTGCTAGCTAGTCTGCAATATATAGAGCATGTTTTTATTAGATCGGGTTATAGCTAGCTAGTATAGTTTAGGGTTATGTGTTTTAATTAAGTAGGGTTGATTAGCTAGGGTTAGTTACATATATATGGTTTAGGGTTAATGCATGGCACATTTAATTTAATTAGAGGACCGCGAGAGGCACCCCGGGTCGCTCGATGCATAATTAAGTGTCGTTGGCCTATACATAGGGTTTAATTAGGGTTTAGGGTTAGCTAGGGTTTAGGGTTAGGGTTAGGGTTAGGGTCTAGGCCGGGTTTAGGGTTTAGTGTTTAGGGTGTTTAGGTTTAGGGATTAGGGATTATATATTTAAGGTTTTAGGGTTGTTTAAGGTTTAGGGATCATCGATCGAGTGCGCACACACATTATTAGAGGCACCCGCGCCTTTACGCATAAATTGCATGCATATATATGTGTGTTTTTTGGCCACCAACGATATATAGATGATCGAGAGAGAGAGATTGAAATCCCCAAGAATATGTTCAAATATACATTAAAACATATGCACGAATGCATGGTAGGACATGCATGCACACTAATTATATATATATTATGAGGCAACTTAATCAAATGTGTTTTCATTCGAGAGAACTTGTCAAAATTAGAGTTAATTAATTTATCACGATAATTATATAATTAATTAATGAATCTCAGGGATATGTTATACAACATATTCGATATAGGCCATGTATATATTAATTGGTGTTAATCTAAGATTTGCTAGCTAGCTGCTATATATAGAGCATGTTTTTATTAGATCGGGTTATAGCTAGTATACTTTAGGGTTATGTGTTTTCATTAAGTAGGGTTGATTAGCTATGGTTAGTTGCATATATATGGTTTAGGGTTAATGCATGGCACATTTAATTTAATTAGAGGACCGCGAGGCACCCCCGCCTCGCTTGATGCACAATTAAGTGTCGTTGGCCTATATATAGGGTTTAATTAGGGTTTAGGGTTAGGGTTAGGGTTTAGGGTATAGGGTTTAGTGTTTAGGGTGTTTAGGGTTTAGGGATTAGGGATTAGGGTTTCGGGGTTGTATAAGGTTTAGGGATCATCGATCGAGTGCGCACACACATTATTAGAGGCACCCGCGCCTTTGCGCATAAAGTGCATGCGTATAGTTTAGGGTTATTTGTTTTAATTAAGTAGGGTTTGATCAGCTAGGGTTAGTTACATATATATGGTTTAGGGTTAATGCATGGCACATTACATATAGTTTAAATCTCAAGAATGTTTATACATGATAGGCCATATGTGCAAAGGAATTTTTTTCCATGTGAACTTGTCAAAATTCAAGTTTATCAGTGCCAATGGAAACTAGTCCAAAAAATTACATAGAGGACCAAAAGTACTAGACAATAACTAATAGAACCTGCAACTTTACAAAAAGGACCCCAAAACATATAGAAGAAAATCAATCGAGTCCTTCTCGACCGCACATCGGATCTCTCGCTCCGCATCCTTTCCGAGCAACTCCGTCGCCGGGACGCACCACTTGGGACGGTGTCGCCGGTAGTCGCCAGGACGAAGGAGAAGAAGGGCCTCAGCAACGGCATATTGGCTGTGAGAAGGGCCGCTGAAAGGCCAAGATGTGCACGGGCAAGACGGATGACGCCGTCGTATGCCCCGAGCTTGTGAACTTTAGCAGCTTGACTTCCCCATTGGCCGGATCCGAAGCACCGACCAAAGCAAGCCTCACCGTTAGCGCCATCACATTGATGGCACCGGATCGGGGTTTGGCCGGCAAGATCCGCCGGATTCACCACAGGCCGGATCCGAAGCCGATGACGAGATCCTCGACTCCATTGCGCCATTCTGCTCATGGGAAACACTTGGATCTAAGCTTACAACAACACTAACTCCCTCGGATCCAAATTAGCTGACTCAACTTTGCTTATCTAAATATGGATGTATCCACACATGTTTTTACTCTAGATACATACACGTCTAAGGAAAGTTGAATCAATTAATTTAGTTCGGAGGGTGTACAATATACGAGAGAGAAGTCGGCCTCGTCTCCGCCGGCGAGGCCGCCGGAGAGAAGGGGGAGAGGAGCCGGGGGAGTGGGAAAGACTCGAGAGAGAAAGAGAAGAGGAAGAAATGAGAGCTCCACGGGGAAGAACATTATTTTTGTCGTTCTGCTCGTAGCTTGAAACTGAAAATTTCGGCCGCGCGCCAAATCATCCCGCCGCATCCATTCGAAAATCCCGTGACCGGTTTTACCCTTTTAACCCTGGTCCGGAAGCTACAACCCACCGACCATGGAGGGCTCATTCGGTAACAATGAAATATCTTGCCTAGATCCCGAACCCTCCCCACGGGCCCACACCCACCCACCAACCATTCGCCCCATTAGCTCAAAAATACTCTCACACGCCAAAGCTCTGACTCTCTACGGTACTAGATCTGCTTCGCCGCCGGCATACTCCTCCACGGCGTAGCCTTGATCGTGTTGGCTGTCCACCCACCTGATCCGCTCCCCCGCCGCCCTCGTCACCGACGGATCTGCTTCACCGCCGACCTCGCCACCGACGGATCGCTTCACCGCCGACCTCGCCACCGACGGATCGCTTCACCGCCGACCTCGCCATCGACTACCTCGGCGCGGCGGCCGTATCAACTTCACCGAATCCCTTGCCGGCCAACCGGATCCGCTTCACTAACGCCCGCTTCTACTGAAACAGGGGTCGATTCATCGTCTCCCGCGTTCGCCGCCGCTCGGAATGCAAGTTGCCGCCCCGTCCACCCCACCGTAGCTTGGTTAGTACGCTGGCCCGTTAGATCGCGGTGTTTCTTTAGCCATGTTTTGTGTAGTTATTTGCGGATCTCATATGCCGTTAACTTTCTTGATGTGTTGCTTCGCATGAAGTTTGTTTAAATATTGTACGAGTACAAAAGCATTATCCGGTCGCTACCATCCTGTTCATTCTATCGACACTTGTGTGCATAGCCTTATACCCATTCATTTGCTGCCAATCTGTTTTTGTCTTGCATGCTATTGTCGCACTTGCTTTTATAGTCATGCTATGGGCATTTCCAATCCGCTTGTTCTTATACCACGTCATTAGCTCACCGCTAGGCGCTAGTTGTTTTCTCGTGTCTCGCTATTCTCACACTTGCTTTTATAATCATGCTATGTGCATTTCCAATCTGCTTTCTATTATACCTCGTCTTTAGCTTATATAGTTATTCTTTGCGTGCATGTCCGGTCTTTGTATTATCATAGACTGACTTGTCAATGTTATTTTTCCTAGGGATTGATCATGCGAACCACTTATTAGAACATCCAACATTAACAGCGGGGACGCTAGGGAAGGTTGGAATCTGAGTTCTTGGTTGGTAATTTTGGCAGTTTACTTCCATTATTATCTATAACCTATATGCATTGTTCCTTATGCAAGAGATTAACACTTGGAACCCTGCCATAGCAATGCCATTCATGCTTTACTATGTTTCTGCCTATTTGATATGCTTGTCTTGGAGAAACTGCGAAGGTGATTTGAACCTGACATTTGGTCATTCTTAATGCCAGTTTACTTTATGTGGAAAACCTTGGCATTACTACTTTATGTGGAAAACCTTGGCATTACCCTACTCTAAATCTGAATGTCTGAAATTCGTATCTCATGCAAAGCAACATCTAGTTGGTTTTAATCTGATATCTGGTAAATATTGGCTTATTCATTTGGCGGCTCAAGTTTTTTGTTATTTGAAACCGAGCTGACTTGCTCTTAAATGTGATATCTAAACACGGATTAAGGACAATGGAGCGAGGAGGATTAGCATTTCACTTGATGGCTGAACCTAAAATGACAGGCATGTTGACCACGACTAGTGCACGCAAGAGAAGGACCTGCGGCGAGCCAGTATGTGCTTAGTACATGCATCTTATCTTATCTTGTGCTTATTTCTGCTACATGCTGTTATCTGATCTCTACATTGCGTAATACATGTTTGAATAGTTAATTGTTGTAACTATGTTTGCAATGTTACCGAATGCGATTTTAATGAAGCGGTCATCATTAGAAGATAGTCGCCAAAAAGGATTCGTAGCGACCCTGTGCAACATTATGATGTAAGTTTGTGCTTAGTACAAGTTCCATACATTGTCTTATTTATGCAACTTGTTATTATCTTATATCTACATTGCATAATAAATGTTTGCATAGTTCATCGTTTAACTCTTTTTGCATTATTATCGAATGCGGTTGTGATGAAGCAATCTTCATTAGAAGTGAGGCCCACAAAAACTTCGATATTTCTTCTGATGCATCTTCTCATAGCCAGTCAACCTAGACCATTGCTTTCATCAAACAGTAAATATCTCAAGGTCTGTACTTTATAAAAGACATGGTATTGTCTGCTTTAAGATCCGTAGTCGATATGTTGACAAAGAGTACACAAGATTCAATCAAGGCGATTGCCAAATGTCAACGTGTTATTGATGATGCTAATAGAAGTCCTCAATGATTCTATGTAATTTTTTTATTTGGGCACATGAATTGCCTTGTAATTTTCCTACTTGTTTTATTTGTGTATGTAATTGTGTGTATCATTGATATCAGATTTTAGGCTCATGAAATTTAATGCATGTTGACTAGTCAAACAAGTAGGGCACTACAACGATTGGGCCGGCCCACTTACGGTAGTGTGGGACCCACTTTCATTTTGGGCCGGCCCACTTCTTTAGTAGGCCGGCCCGGTTACACGATAGTGGGATCCACATGCTTATTGGGCCGGCCCACTATCTTGTTGGGCCAGCCCATTTGCTATATGGTGGTCCCACATGGTAAATGGGCCGGCCCTTTAACAGGAAGGTGGGACCCACATGTGTTTTTGGCCCGGCCCGCTATCTTGTTGGGCCGGCCCACTTGCTATATGGTGGACCCCACATACTAAATGGGCCGGCCCTTTGACAGGAAGGTGGGACCCACATGTGTTTTTGGCCCGACCCACTATCTTGTTGGGCCGGCCCACTTGCTATATGGTGGACCCCACATACTAAATGGGCCGGCCTTTTAACAGGAAGGTGGGACCCACTCGTGCTTTTGGCCGGCCCGCTATCTTGTTGGGCCGGCCCACTTGCTATATGGTGGACCCCACACACCAAATGGGCCGGCCCTTTAACGGGAAAGTGGGACCCACTGTGTTTTTGGCCCGGCCCACTATCTTGTTGGGACGGCCCACTTGCTATATGGTGGACCCCACATACTAAATGGGCCGACCCTTTAGCTGGAAAGTGGGACCCACCTGTGTTTTTGGCCCGGCCCACTTGCTACATGGTGGACCCCACACACTAAATGGGCCGGCCCTTTAACAGGAAAGTGGGACCCACTGTGTTTCGGCCCGGCCCACTTGCTTCTTGGGCCGGCCCGGTAGGCTGTGAGGTGGACCCCACATGTTAAATGGGCCGGCCCATTTAAGTTTTGACCGATCAACCTTAGAGGTTAGGCCGGCCCACGTAACTAATGGACCAGCCCGGCTATATAGTTGACCGGTCAAACTATGTCAGTGGCCGGCCCGCTTAAGACGTGGCGAGGCCTCGTGTGGGCCTACCATCTACCACGGGGTTTCGGCAGGTTAACGCCGTTAGCTCGCCGATTAACGGCGGCTGCCACGTGTCGGTTGCATGACGTCGGCGATCAACGGGCTCCCGGAAACACTTGCGCAACGGTCCGATTTTCCGTGGCGGAAGGGCGCCCAAGCGCGACGGACCGAAAAACGTCGTTGGACTTTGCCTGACGCAGTTTCCACAACAGAACCCATATCGTCGGGTTAGGCCCATAGGCGACGAAAAATACCCCTTAGCGGACGATTTTGAGACGTTGTCTATCAGAACTTTTCTTGTAGTGATATATGAATCTTATTCTCCGGACCATTCCGGAACTCCTCGTGATGTCCAGGATCCCATCCAAGACTTCGAACAATACTTCGAACTCCATTCCATATTCAAGTTCTACTATTACAACATCAAACCTTAAGTGTGTCACCCTACGGTTCGTGAACTATGTGGACATGGGTGAGAACTCCGTCCGACCAATAACCAATAGCGGGATCTGGAGATCCATAATGGCTCCCACACATTCAACGATGACTTAGTAATCGAATGAACCATTCACATACGATACCAATTCCCTTTGTCACGCGATATTTTACTTGTCCGAGGTTTGATCATCGGTATCACTCTATACCTTGTTCAACCTCGTCTCCTGACAAGTACTCTTTACTCGTACCGTGGTATGTGGTCTCTTATGAACTTATTCATATGCTTGCAAGACATTAGACGACATTCCACCAAGAGGGCCCAGAGTATATCTATCCGTCATCGGGATGGACAAATCTCACTGTTGATCCATATGCCTCAACTCATACTTTCCGGATACTTAATTCCAACTTTATAACCACCCATTTACGTAGTGGCGTTTGATGTAATCAAAGTACCTTTCCGGTATAAGTGATTTACATGATCTCATGGTCGAAAGGACTAGGTAACTATGTATCAAAAGCTTATAGCAAATAACTTAATGACGTGATCTTATGCTACGCTTAATTGGGTGTGTCCATTACATCATTCATATAATGATATAACCTTGTTATTAATAACATCCAATGTTCATGATTATGAAACTAATCATCTATGAATCAACAAGCTAGTTAAGAGGCTTACTATGGACTCATTGTTGTTTACATATCACACATGTATCAATGTTTCGGTTAATACAATTATAGCATGGTATATAAACATTTATCATGAACATAAAGATATATAATAACCACTTTTATTATTGCCTCTTGGGCATATCTCCAACAGAAAATGCAACAAGTTGCCCGTGCAAAAACCATTCTTGATGAACTAGAGCTTGTCATGAGAATAATCACAAGCTCTAAATCATCACATGGATAAGATCCAAATAACAACCAAGAAATATGATGAATCAAACTCGAAAACGCAACAAGTGATCTATGCGAAATCCGTTTTCGAGGAACTAGAACTTGTCATGAGAATAAGCACAAGCTCTAAAAAATCACATGGATAAGGTCCAAATAACAACCAAGAAAGATGATGCAAGGATGCAAAGGTTTGAGCTCTCTCCGAACGATACGATCGAGTTACTCACTCGAGAGCCCTCTTGATAGTACGGCAACTAAACTATAAACCTGTCTCCAACTACACTATGAGACCGGTGAGAAAGAAACCCTATCAAGAGCAAACCTTATAATTGCGCATTCCACTTGAGCTCGATGACGACGATCTTGGCCTCAACAAGATGGAACGCCTTTCTTGCTTGTGCTTGCTTGACGAAGTCTTGTGGATTGCTCCCCCATAATCCACCATGGGAGAGCTACTTCTTCGGCGCATCTTCACATATCCATGAACACCATATGGATGGCAAGACTCAAGCAAAGGATCTCTTCGAGATGGCTCATCTTGAACTTGCACTTCATTTCTCCATGGCAAGCTTCAAGCTTATGAACTCTTCGAGTTGGCTCATCTTGAACTTGCACTTCATTTCTTCATTCTTCATCATGTTGATGTCTTGAAGTAACTTGAGGGCTCACTTCATCTTCATCTTCAAGACATACTTGACACTTGATATCCTTCATCAATTTCTTCTTATTGCAACCTAATACAAACATGTTGATGTCTTGAAGTAACTTGAGGGCTCACTTCATCTTCATCTTCAAGACATACTTGACACTTGATATCCTTCATCAAATTCTTCTTATTGCAACCTTGAAGCCAACATATGGTTCAAGAATTGCCTATGGACAACTCGTACAAATATAACTCAATGCAAACATTAGTCCATATGGATTGTCATTAATTACCAAAACCACACATGGGGGCTCCATGCACTTTCAGTGTATTACTCTAATAAAGCAGTACAGAGGGAGTATAAGACTAGTCTATCAATATACAATATCATACAGTATATCATGCATAAGAATGCATGGTATCATGTGCTAGCATTATAGTTTTCTTATATTTATTGACTTGTAAAATTTGAATGCAAAATTATGTACAAGATATATTCAAATTTTATTTTTCTAATCCTATGTGCTATGATATGGTATCTAATTATGATATCACCATGATCTTTCTCATCATTAATTATAGTGACACGTCAGATTTTTACATCCATGATACTATATATCTATGATATCCCCATTGTAGGTAGGCATGAGGGATTTTTAAAGTTGTTAGACATTATAAGTTCAAATCTTATTTATTGACCTCTCTCCCTCAATGCGTGTTCTTTTTTCACTTTCTTATAGTATAATGCATGTGAAACTACTCCTCTTCTTGGTTAGACAAATGCTATTATAACGCCGATAGTTTCCCCTCTTCTTTCTATATGTTGTCTACAATAGTTTTGAGAGTCTCCTTCTCTATCCTCGACCAAACTAAGGTTTTCCTCGAAGGCGATGTCATTCAAAGAGGGCTAAGGCACAATGCCGCTCTTAGTACCGGTAGTTTGGGAGTAGGTCACCATGGTGTAGGCTGAGTTTCTTCTGCCTCGCTGTGCAACTCTCGTGGAAGCAGTGGTGGCGGTGGAGGAGGCTGCCCTCAGGGATCTCCAACAATAAGGTTGCGGGTCCGAGCTCTCTCGTCCAAGTGTACTAGTGCATCATTTGATGGTCATCTCTGGCCTTCCGACGAGCTTCCAAGGAGGAAGATGAAAGAGGATCTCGATACAAGCAGTTTCAACAAGCTCTTCCATCGTTTCTTTTAGGGCTTCTTGCGGTACTCTATCTCCTGGTCAGCCACGGTGGCGAAGGGAAGATGTGGTGTGACGAGTGGCCTATGAACGTGATGGATGGGGATAGGTGTCCTTTCTGTAACAAGGATTTCATCACATGGTGGCCTTGGCTCGCTGCCATGATCCATGGCTGATGAGGAAACCACTCCTAATGCCATTGATCGCATCAATCAATCTCTAAGATGGAGGCCCTCGAAGTGATTCCCCACGGCATGCAACACACAAACTCTCTCTCTCTCTCTCTCTCACTCTCTCTCTCTCCCGCAAGTGGTTACATCCCCCGCGATGGAGAGGGTGGTCGGAGATGGAGTCCTAGCTAGTCCGATGGAGAAGAAGTAGGACTTTATCGCTTTTTTCTTGCCACTTGATAGGGTCGTTAGTGCTCATTTTCAGGATTGTTATGTAATTTCAGTTTTTATTTCCTCATGTATTCAAGTTGTAACCCACTGATGAAGTACTGAAGCTCTAGGCCTTTCTATGTATTTTCCCTGTTCAAAAAAGGAAAACGCTAGTAAGATTGTTAGTTGTACGCTTTATAGATATTTACCGTGAATATATACTCACTATATAGTTTATACAACTGTTTAAAAATAACTCAAGAAGAAACCTCTGTTATAATATACTACAATTTAAATTTTGCACAATACAAGTTTATTTTAGAACTGTCATTACAATTGTATATTAAATATTATTACACCTAACATTTAGCTACAATGTTGGTTGTTAACTATGCAAATGAGCATCAGAAATTTTAGTCGCTAATGTTGTGGAATGCAAAAAAAAAATACAAGTATAAAAGTTTAGTCTAAAATATAATTGTTTTAGTTTGCCTAGATTTATCTTGGACCAGCACTGAATAGTGACATTTGCGCACGTCATTCGCAGGACAGTGCAACGATGGACATACATCACGAGGGAAGACTGGCCTTGAGGTCCCCCATCCCCTCCATCGTGCTCCACATCATGCCGAACATCAATCTATGCTCAAGGATATGCCACGCTGATACATGTGAAAGTTATCCATAAACTTTGTAGTTTATTAGGTCATATTCCAATATATTTGCATCTTATTTAGAGTTATTACCACCGTTTTCAATGATTTACGAGATTACCCGCAAAATCTCATTGTTTTGGGTTACCTCTCGGTGGCAGAACAACCTCATGTTAATGTTATTGACTCCTAGACGATTTTAGGGCTTGAAAAAGTGCAAGATCAAAGAGCACACTTTGAAACTTTCGAGACCGATCCAACGTAGTGCATCCCGAGGTTCTAGCATTGACAATGACACTGTTCGGCAAGTCTGTGTCTCGCCTCCTTGCCGTCTGTGGTGAAAGACGATCCAAGGCACATCTCGGTTTGACTGGTTGATATGGATTTGCGTTGCAAATCGTGTGTGGTGTTGCGTTTGTATCATGTATAGCCTTATTTATCGTTTTACCGGCCGTTTTGGCATTCTTCTACGAAATATATGATACAGCTTTACAATAATAATGATGTAACCTACAGAAAAGTTGATGTACGTGGATTTGCCTGACGTGAGAAAGAAGAACGGAGAAAGGAGCAGAAGAAGAAATAGTATTACTTCCCATCTTCGTTACCTGGTGTCGCCTTTCATTGGCCTTCCCATCTCCTTGCACGTCCAAGAGCGCTGAAGAGGCATCATTCGTCAACACACCGCAATCCTGAACTGCATTTAAATTTTTAGCTAAAACAACTCCTTCATTTGCCGCAAAGCACCATGGTTGGCTCAATTAATGCGCTGCAAGCATTACTCTGGTATGTCGTGCTTAGTTGTCCATTCGAATTAGCACCAGTGAGGAGCACGATCGTGAGGAGCTTTGCCTGTGGAGCCGTGGTCCGTCTCCAGAGTGAGGTTTGTGTCGGCGGCAGGGACGTGCGAGTGTGGATCGGACCGACGCAATGCCATCTGCGCTTTCCGTTGGATACTGATGTCGCGGGGGCCACGAGCGCGACCGCGAGCGTCCGTTGTGACGTGGATGGATTCTTCCTTCCGTCTCCATGCTCTTTGTTTCAGCTACGTACTCGATGCCACTTCCCAGCATCCGCATCACTCGCACACATTCATTTAATTTCACATTTAGCTTTAGATTTTTTTTTTTGCGGGTAGCTTTAGATTTAACATGGTCACTCGATTGCCACGTGAATCAGCCAAGGAAAAAAACGTACAGAAGACCTCTATGCATCATATATTCTAATTAGCTTCCACCAGTCTGGTTGAAGGTGGCACGTACAATTGTCACCAACCAATTGCATCCACTATCCAAACATTCTAGCTGATCCGCGGAAATGAGGTATGACGAGTAGGTTGGCTTGTAAATAACCTGCAAATTATTTGGAACAGTGGTCTTGTTAAAATCAATATCGGCTCGGTAATTCTAAATTGCCCGAACTAGCACACAAGTTCTCACACGAATTTGAGCTTTAACTTTGGTGTCAATACTACCATTTTGCCAATTTCCAAGCATATTAGTAACATTAAATGGTAGAGTTATATTGAAAGTAAACTAAACAATTCTTCAAACTGATCTCACGAAAGAAAAGAAATAGAAAAACCGTTCAATGGAATCCTGTGAATAAATTTGTTAAAAAGTCTTTAGCAAGCGACACCCGGCCCCTTTCTATTTGATAACCACATCAACTTTTATATTTTAGTGGAACTTTTAATTCCCACAGGTATCGGTGTAAATACCCTAGTACGACTATTTATAAAATCTGCGTACGTGGATTTAACCGAGAACTCTCCCAGTGATGCCAAGATCCACGAGAATCTATCTGAATCATCCGTCCAAATAACCCCATTAATCTCTCTACTATGTGCAGACACACCGCCCATTTATCCTCAATTCGTCTGAATCCTATATTCAGTGATGTGCTCTTCCCTCTTGCGCTCTTGGCTGTGCGTATGCTATGCGACGTTTGAATTGATGCCTTGATGGCATTCATGTACCGGATATACTTAAGGCTACCTGACCAGAGAAGATTAGTACCATCACTTAGAGGGAGTTAAGAGCATACACATGTCGGTTTGGGCCCAATGCCAAAAGCTTTCAACATGCCATCAGTATTTCTCGCCTATCATTCATGATGATGATCGATGCATCGCGCTGCAGCTAGCATGTCCCTGTGCCAATATGCTGGGCTCCAGGTCACAACACTGGAGAACAAACTATACAAACAACCATCCATGAATAATTGACATAATGCAATGGGGTTCAAACGAATAAGAAAAATGGCCTGGATTGGGCTCGTACAGTGTATGGATATATGATGCAGGAACCTCACCGGTTGCTTTCATCGTCAATTGTCATCGCCTAACTGCAAGTATTCAGACTCCACCTAACATAATTTTGTTCTCTTCTTCCGCAGCATTGCGGCGCCTGCTTCGATTCTGTGCGAACCACCGCTACCAAATGTGTTGCTTTTTGCAGTAAGGCTCTTATTCTAATTTGATGTCCGGATCTTGTACGATATCAGAACGTTATCATGTATACTACCACTGGATATGTACTTGTATAGCTCCTGGATGTGCTTTTCCATCATCGAGTTCTGAAAACTGGGAAACGATTGGTGGGTGTAGATGATAAGCTGGTGTGGTGATCATGCAAACAAAATACGTTCAGTGTCAGTTTACATGACTTTATGAAGATCCAGCATTGAGTAAATTTACGGTCTATTTTAGGTACTCTTCACTTCTTAATTTTCTTATAGAACGGAAATCTATATAATTTAGGCTCAAAATTTTGTATGTACACACTACATCCAACAATATGTGTCCAACTCCTAATGATTTTAAAAACTCATATATGCACACATCGATTATTGCAGAAGTGGGTGTGGCGGAACACCCAGCTGCACAACATTTCTGGTGTTTACATATTTCACATGTATATTTAGTTCTTTATCTTACTTATTATGTGTTCCTACCATGTACACCTTCCAAAAGTCTATTCTCTACCAGACGTGCGGGCCTCTCCAGGCAAGACGCTCCAACTAATTAAAATGCGCATTTGGCCTTCCGTCAGGCCATCAGCACCGATGGGCATTCTTTTCTATATATATATTACCAGTGTGCTGTTGAAACACGTTAATCATGTCAGAGTCTTTTAGCTATATCTCAAAACAATCTACTCTAGATGAATACAACATATAAGTGAAGAGGAGATGCAGATTAGCATGTGAAATCTAGATCTCAAACAAGCAAAATCATATGCTTACAAGTTGCAGTCAATCAAAACAAACATCCGTGTGTGTTCAGTCATCTGCAAGGAAATCCACATGATCAGACAGTACAACTTTCTACGCTCATGAAAATAGAGCGTGCACACACGTGCCTAGAGTTGAAGTACTGATCACAGTATACTAAGCACACATGAGAAAAATCACGCAGTTGCAATATGATACTACATGATAACACTACGATAAGGGAGAATTTTATGCCCAAGAGGATCACACGAATAAAAAATTCAACTATATTCAGAAGCAGGACACACACAGGCAAACCTGACTTAACAAAGCCAATACAAGCAAGCAGACTCACCCACCAAACCATAATAGACTCCTAAAGATCCCTTCACGGTTTGAGATCCAGAAAGACAAACGCTAGTGACGTATCAACAATGGAGAAAAGAAAACAAGCACCGCACACTAATAATGCATATTCAGCAAACGGAAGGTTTGAATCTGAAATCGGTCCGTCTGATCTAAACTTCTTGGGCTATGCCATTGCTAGCATCTATTGCCATCTCAGTATCCCCCTGCAAGCATAAATGTTTCAGTTAGCAATTAGTACGAAACAGTAATCTGGTACATATGTAATAATGTTCCGTATTGATGACAGAGTGACAGGCTAATCTTACCATGTTCTCCTTATCTTCATATGTGATCTCCTTCACCACATCAACTGAAAAAAAAAGTTTCCATTATCAAGGCCCATACATTGCAGAAAGAGGTGAAATTTATTGTAGTAACTAAGCAAAACAAAATGGCACTTACCAGATGCCTGCTCTGAACCAACCGACAAAGCATCGCTACCACCATTGACATCTTCCTGCTGCTCCTTGGCCTGTTTCTTAGTTTTCTTAACAGTATTTTTGGCAGCCGTTTCCTTTCCAGGAGCACTTTTGGTTGGATTCCGGTTGTAGGAACCTCTGACCTTGGCATCAGGCTTCTCCTTCTGAATGTTCTCTTTCTTGCCATCTTTGTTTTGAGTTGCAACAGAGTTCAGTGACCTAGGCTTCAGACTACCCTTGGGAGTCACGTTGGTAGCACTAAGAGCAGCCTTGTCAGCCTTCTTTGCTTCTTGTGAGGTCTGTGCAGAGATTTTCAGCTTCTCAAAATCTTCAGCAATATCATAAACCTGAAGAACATCCTTTACAGGTTCCTCCAGTTCTGTGGTAAGGCCATGCCGGGCAACATAAGCCTTGAGTTCTTCTCTCATTCTATCCAGGGGCTGCAGAAAATACACATAACAATAACATGACCAATGACTCAATGAAAGAAACAGAGCTAATCACAAATAATAAACACATATAACAGTAATATGACCAATGATTCATTGAAAGAAACTGAACTAATCACAAATGTTAAACACACATAATTCAATGAAAGGAACTGAACTGATCACAAATAACCAACCAACTGATGCTCACCTCGCATTCTGATTGAAGAGCAAGCTTGAAGAAGCCCAGTGAGATGGAGTGCTTAGAAGCAGCCTCTGCAAGCCTAATCTGCGTCATCCAGTATGAGATCGAGGACAGCGTGCTGAACTTGCGCCTTCCTGTGGACATGGATGCCTCTGATGTCGGGGTATCGAACTTTCCCACGATGTCCGACCTCCTCGACCGCACCACAGACACTGGAGTTATAGTCCCAGTAGCAGCAGGCCTTGGGCTAGCGCCTGGCTTGGTAGGGATCGAGTGCCTCCGTGGAGGTTTGGCTGATTTATCCTTCACTGACGAGAGATTGAGAGCGCACACGCTCCTGGTGACATCTGAAGCTGGCTTGACCCTATATATGGAACACAATTAGAGGCAATATTGAAAACGGAAAGCTGGCAGGCAGCAATTTGAAAGTTGGAATACAGGAGGCCTCAAGGTAAGTTGGTAGTCAATTTTTCACTGACAGAGCACCAAACGGGCATGCTTAGTTCTGAAGCAATCATCTGGACATATATATTTGAAAGCTGGCCTATTACTTTCCCACAGGAACCTCCTAAATTATTGATTACTCGGCCCAGTTGAGGCTAAACATCTAGAAGAAGCTAATTTGGTGTCTGTAAACCCGCAGACCTGCATCATTCCACATGGCTTTTTAGTACCCGGACTGGGCTTTGACGTTCCTACTTTCAGAAGAAAAAAAAAACTATTTTGTTTTGCGGAAAACTGAACGGAGCCAACTACCTAGTCTTAACTAGGGTACTAGGACGAACAAATAGTGATTCTTGTGAGCTAATTTGGTAGTTTTAAACCAGAACATTTTTTTCTTCCGAATGAGTTGGTGCTATATTTGGCTGATTGCCGTTCCTAATTTGACAGGATCAAAATCGATTGCCTTGTCGAAAACTGGATGGGGCCAACTACCTACCCTACGGTACTAGGAGAAACAGATAGTGATTCTTGTGACCCCGCTTTGATATTACATTGGTTTATTTTATTTTAGATGTATTACATGATCGTATTCAAAAGCATGTCTGGCTGGTAGATAATCCATAGATCTAACGGGTAACTGACAGGACGAACATCTACCAGCTACATAATGCGTAGTATAATTTATTTAATCTAGTATATGACATGAGACAGAAGGGTGATTCCAGTAAGACCCTTGCCAACTCGAGAGAAGAGTAAAAATTCGTAAAGTCTGGAGATTGCTGAAAAAAGTACCTTCTCGGGGCGGCAGAGACGGTAGGAGGAGCCTCCACCGCCGCCGCCGGCTCCACCTTGCCCCGGCTCGCCGACCGCAGCGGGTACCGCAGCTTGGACCCCTTCGCGGCCGCAGACCCTGAAAAAAAAG
Source organism: Lolium rigidum (assembly GCF_022539505.1). Classification (NCBI taxonomy): domain Eukaryota; kingdom Viridiplantae; phylum Streptophyta; class Magnoliopsida; order Poales; family Poaceae; genus Lolium; species Lolium rigidum. Next base: position 279,520,967 of record NC_061508.1, read on the forward strand.
AAACCAACACAGATCAGCAGCCGCCATACGCCCCCCACCCAAAAATCACCCCCAAAAAAAGAAAATCTCCCCTACCAGACTGGTCGCCCGGAGTGGCCATGGACTCGATCCGCGCGCCGAGGATGGAAGAACTCGATCTCGCGCAGCCCCAGCCGCCAAGAGAAAACCGAAACCGGCGGACGCGAAATGGAAGCCTTCGGAAGAATCTCGAGAGAGAGAGGAAATAGGGGTTTCGGTTGGGTTTTGGAAAGTGGACGCGGCTCTAAATAAACTGGCCGGCCCTAGCTGGCGTGCCCAGCTGGGCCGCGTACCCACGCGGCAGGGTGGTCCCGCCGGGCTCCGGTGGTGTCGTGGGTCGTGCTGTCAGCGGGCGGGGCTGGCAGCCGTTGCGTGCGGCGCGAGTTTGAGGGGTGGGGAGCGGGGGGTTGTTTTGAATCGTGGGGCGGAGCGGAGCGGGCGGGAAAGGGCGTCTGGTCGGTGGAGTCGGAAGTTTTCGAATTGGAATGGAACGCGTAGATGGCGATTAAAGCGGGGCGCAGGGAGGTTGTTGGCACGAGGTTGAGGGGCCGTGGGGTCCATTTTGGTTTTCGTGTGGTCTGGGCCGTGGCTGCTCGACCGATACGAAAGAACAAGCCCTGATGTTGTGTTTAGAGCATCACTAGTAGTACCCCTAAATCCTCAAACTCACAAAAATAACTGCTTTTTTTACAGTTTGCGAGAGAAAAAATGCGTAGACTAGAACCCCTAAACGCTCAAATCATCAAAAAAAATTAGAGGTCCAACCCTCAAACACGATTTCAATCTGTAGAAGTGAGGGTTGGGGAGGCCGAACTGCACCCAACCCGCACTCCTCTTCCTCGTCGCGCGGGAGGGAAATTTCCCATCCCCAAACTCCCGCCCCGCGCCGCCGGCCCGCCTCCCCCCGCTCGCCTCCGTCGGTCGCCGCCCCACCCGCTCCGCCGGCCCCCGCCTCCCCCGCTCCGCCTCGGCCGCGCCTCCACCGGCCATGGCGACGCCGCCCCCGCTCCGCCTCCGTCGGCCGCCGCCCCGCCGGCCCCCGTCGGCCCGACCTCCGCCGGTCCGCGCGCCCGGCGCCCGCCCGCCCGAGCGAGGCACAGGTCGCCTCGACGGTGGCCGCGACGCACGTCGGAGCAGAGCGGCGGCGTGCCGGCCGCCACGTCGTCCGGCCCGCCCCGCCCCGTCTCCCCGCCCGGCCCCGTCGCCCGGCGAAGCCGCGGAGAAAGGCGCCGCCCAAACGCCCGTCGCTTGGGCCCAAGGGTGCGGCCGCCAAGTCGGCCGTGAAGAAGACAACCGCCCGGAAGAAGCCCACCGCTCCCACGCCCGCGATAGCCGACACGCCGCCCGTCGTGCACGAGGTGCTTGATAATAATCCCGCAACATCATTCATGGGGCTTCTCCAAGACGCGGAGGTGGACATCGGGGCTGCTCCTCTCGAGTCTTTTGGGTTTGGTGGTGAGGAGGAGGAAGATGGTGATGACGAGGAGGAAGAGGTTGATGATGAGGAAGTGACCGAGATAGAGGAGGAGATGTTCACCGCCGTTGGCCGCTCCACCCCGCGCTCGACAAACTATACCGCGACCGAAGATATTCTCTTGGTTCGTGCTTGGGCAAGCGTGGGGATGGATGCAAGCACGGGTACCGATCAAACCGGTAAACGATATTGGCAACACATAGAAGACACCTATTGCAAGATCAAGCCGAAGACCGGTGGGTACATCTCTCGTTCATACCGGTCGCTTCAAGGCCGATGGGAGTTGATGAAGCCGTGTTGTGCTCGTTGGAGTGCGGCAATGGACCAACTGATCAATGCACCGCCTAGTGGATGCGTGGAGAGTGACTATGTGAGTACATATGTGCTCATTTTTTATTTTCTATGCATTGTTGGGTTCATATGTGAGTACATATGTGTACATATGTTTGTTTACTATGCTATTTGTAGGTTTGTAGGAGACAATTGCCGGTTTGAGGTACAAGGAGATGCCCGGATTCCGTTATAAGGGTTGGGTTTGAGGGTTCCAGTCTTTGCCCTAGTTTTTCAACCTCTAAACGTGCCAAAAAAAATGCCCATTCTCAACCCTTAAAATGGTTTGATGGTTTAAGGGTTTAGGGGTACTACTAGTGATGCTCTTAGGCCCATGCGGTATTAGAGCATCTCCAGCCGCTTCCCTCGTATGGATTTGAAGCGCCGTCGGACAAAATTTCGTTCTCAGTCGCGTGCTCCAAATGTTTCTTCCGTCAAACGCGGTTCAATATAGTGTCTAGCGCCCCGAGCCTGTTCTGAAGGAGATATGCCCTAGAGGCAATAATAAAGTGGTTATTATTTATATCTTTATGTTTATGATAAATGTTTATATATCATGCTAGAATTATATTAACCGAAACATTAGTACATGTGTGATATGTAGACAACAAGAAGTCCCTAGTATGCCTCTTAAACTAGCTTGTTGATTAATGGATGATTAGTTTCATAATCATGAACATTGGATGTTATTAATAACAAGGTTATATCATTATATGAATGATGTAATGGACACACCCAATTAAGCGTAGCATAAGATCTCGTCATTAAGTTATTTGCTATAAGCTTTCGATACATAGTTACCTAGTCCTTATGACCATGAGATCATGTAAATCACTTATACCGGAAAGGTACTTTGATTACACCAAACACCACTGCGTAAATGGGTGGCTATAAAGGTGGGATTAAGTATCCGGAAAGTATGAGTTGAGGCATATGGATCAATAGTGGGATTTGTCCATCCCGATGACGCGATAGATATACTCGGGCCCTCTCGGTGGAATGTCGTCTAATGTCTTGCAAGCATATGAATGAGTTCATAAGAGACCACATACCACGGTACGAGTAAAAGAGTACTTGTCAGGAGACGAGGTTGAACAAGGTATAGAGTGATACCGAAGATCAAACCTCGGACAAGTAAAATATCGCGAGACAAAGGGAATTGGTAATGTATGTGAATGGTTCATTCGATCACTAAAGTCATCGTTGAATATGTGGGAGCCATTATGGATCTCCGGATCCCGCTATTGGTTATTGGTCGGAGTGAGTACTCAACCATGTCCGCATAGTTCTCGAACCGTAGGGTGACACACTTAAAGTTGGATGTTGAAATGGTAGTTCTTGAATATGGAATGAAGTTGGAATATTTGTTCGGAGTCCCGGATGTGATCCCGGACATCACGAGGAGTCCCGGAATGGTCCGGAGAATAAGATTCATATATAGGATGTCATTTTATGTGAATAAAATGTCGCGGAAGGTTCTATGGAAGGTTCTAGAAGGTTCTAGAAAAGTCCGGAAGAAACCACCAAGGAAGGTGGAGTCCACAAGGGACTCCACCCCCATGGCCGGCCAACCCTAGTGGGGGAGGAGTCCCAAGTGGACTCCCCCTAGGGGCCGGCCACCCCCCACATGGGAGGTGGGAATCCCACCTTTGGGTGGGAGTCCTAGTTGGGCTAGGATTGCCCCCTCCTATGGAAGGATTTGGTTCGGGTCTTATTCGAAGACTTGGACACCACCTCTTGGGGTTCCACCTATATAATGAGGGACAAGGGGAGGGGGCCGGCCACCTAAAACACCACCAAGGTGGCCGCACCCCTATAGTGGCCGGCGCCCCCTCTCCCCAAACCCTAGCCGCCTCGCTCCTCCACTTCCCGCACGCTTAGCGAAGCTCCGCCGGACTTCTCCACCACCACCGACACCACGCCGTCGTGCTCGTCGGATTCAAGAGGAGCTACTACTTCCGCTGCCCGCCGGAACGGGGAGGTGGACGTCGTCTTCATCAACAACCGAACGTGTGACCGAGTACGGAGGTGCTGCCCGTTCGTGGCGCCGGAACCGATCGTGATCAAGATCTTCTACGCGCTTTTGCAAGCGGCAAGTGAACGTCTACCGCAGCAACAAGAGCCTCATCTTGTAGGCTTTGGAATCTCTTCAAGGGTGAGACTCGATACCCCCTCGTTGCTACCGTCTTCTAGATTGCATCTTGGCTTGGATTGCGTGTTCGCGGTAGGAAAATTTTTGTTTTCTATGCTACGTTATCCTACGGTGGTATCGCAGCCGTGTCTATGCATAGATGGTTGCACGAGTAGAACACAATGGTTTGTGGGCGTTGATGCTCTTGTTATCTTTAGTTGAGTACTTTGCATCTTTATGGCATAGTGGGATGAAGCGGCTCGGACTAACTTTACATGACCGCGTTCATGAGACTTGTTCCTCGTTCGACATGCAACTTGTATTGCATAAGAGGCTTTGCGGGTGTCTCGTCTCTCCTACTATAGTAAAGATTCAATTTACTCTTCTATTGACAACATTAGTATCAACGTTGTGGTTCATGTTCGTAGGTAGATTAGATCTATATCGAAAAACCCTAAACCACGTAAAATATGCAAACCAAATTAGAGAGCGTCTAACTTGTTTTTGCGGGGTTTGGTGATGTGATATGGCCATAATGTGATGATGAATATGTATGAGATGATCATTATTGTATTGTGGCAACCGGCAGGAGCCTTATGGTTGTCTTTAAATTTCATGTTGAGTAGTATTTCAAAGTAGTTGTAATAGTTGCTACATGGAGGACAATCATGAAGACGGCGCCATTGACCTTGGTGCTTCGCCGACGATGATGGAGTTCATGCCCGAAGATGATGGAGATCATGTCCGTGCTTTGGAGATGAAGATCAAAGGCGCAAAGACAAAAGGGCCATATCATATCACATATGAACTCGCATGTGATGTTAATCCTTTTATGCATCTTATTTTGCTTAGATCGCGACGGTAGCATTATAAGATGATCCCTCACTAAAATCTCAAGATAATAAAGTGTTCATCCTTAGTAGCACCGTTATCAAGTCTTGTCGTTTCGAAGCATCTCGTGATGATCGGGTGTGATAGATTCAATAAGTACATACAACGGGTGCAAGACAGCTTTTGCACATGCGGATACTAAGGTGGCCTTGACGAGCCTAGCATGTACGGACATGGTCTCGGAACACATGATACCGAAAGGTAGAGCATGAATCATATGGTTGATATGATGAACACTTTGAGTGTTCGCCAAAGAAATCACACCTTTTCTCGTGATGATCGGGTTTTGGTGCGGTGGATTTGGTTCGTGTGATCACTAAGACAATGCGAGGGATATTGTTTTGAGTGGGAGTTCATCTAGATTTTTAATTATGTAGAATTAAAATTTGAACTCAATTTGTCATAAACTTAGTCTAAACTATTGCAAATATATGTTGTAGAGATGGCGTCCCCAATCAATTTTAACCAGCTTCCTAGAGAAAGAAAAGCTTAAGAACAACGGTAGCAACTTCACCGATCGGTTCCGTCATGTGAGGATCTTCCTCTCCGGCGGAAATCTGCAATATGTGCTTGATGCACCGCTAGGTGACCCTCCTGCGAAACCGAAACCGATGAAGTAAAAGCTGTTTACGCGACTCGGAAAACTCGGTACTCTCAAGTTCGGTGTGCCATCTTATGCGATCCGGAATCCGATCTTCAAAAACGTTTTGAGCACCACGATCCTCATGAGTTGATGAAAGAGTTGAAGACTATTTTTGAGACTCATGCGGCCGTGGAATGCTATGAAGCATCGAAACAATTTTTCAGCTCGTATGATGGAAGAAGGCAGCTCCGTTAGTGAGCACATGCTCGCCATGACCGGCATGCGAAGAAACTCGGTGACTTGGGAATAGTGATTCCTAACGGATCGGGGATTAATCGTGTCCTTCAATCACCGCCACCAAGTTACAAGAACTTTGTGATGAACTACAATATGCGTAACATGAACAAGGAGTTACTCGAACTCTTTGGCATGCTAAAAGCTGCCGAGATTGAGATCAAGAAAGAGCACCAAGTGTTGATGGTCAACAAGACCACCAGCTTTCAAGAAACAGGGCAAGTCTAAGGGAAAATTCAAGAAGGGTGGCAAGAAAGCTGCCACGCCTCCCGTGAAACCTAAGAACGGCCCTAAGCCCGATGCCGAGTGCTATTATCGCAAGGAGAAGGGACACTCGGAAGCGTAATTGCTCCAAGTATCCGGCTGATCCGAAGAGCGGCCTTGTCAAGAAGAAGAAAGAAGGTATATATGATATACATGTTATAGATGTTCATTTCACTCGGTTCTCGTTCTAGTACCCGGGTATTTGATATCGGTTCGGTTGCTCATATTTGTAACTCGAAACAGAACTAAAGAATAAACGACAACTCGCTGAAGGATGAAGTGACGATGCGCGTTGGAAACGGATCCAAGGTCAATGTGATCGCAATCGGCACACTTCCTCTACATCTACCTTCGGGATTAGTTTTAAGCCTAAATAATTGTTATTATGTACCTGCGTTGAGCATGAACATTATATCCGGATCTTGTTTAATGCAAGACGGTTATTCATTCAAGTCCGAGAATAATGGTTGTTCTATTTTTATGAATAATATCTTTTATGGTCGAGCACCACAAAAGAATGGCTTATTTCGTTAGATCTCGATAGTAGTGATACGCATATACATAACATTGATGCTAAGCGAATTAAATTGAATGATAATTCTACTTATATGTGGCACTCGTCGTCTTGGTCATATTGGAGTGAAACGCATGAAGAAACTCCATACCGATGGATTACTAGAATCACTTGACTTTGAGTCACTTGATAGATGCGAAGCATGTCCGATGGGAAAAATGACTAAGACTCCATTTTCTCGGTATGATGGAGCGAGCTACCGACTTATTGGAAATCATACATACCGATGTGTGCGGACCAATGAGCGTAGCATCGCGCGGTGGTTATCGTTATGTTCTAACCTTCACAGATGATCCGAGTAGATATGGGTATATCTATTTCATGAAACATAAATCCGAAACTTTCGAGAAGTTTAAGGAATTCCAAAGTGAAGTAGAAAATCAACGTAACAAGAAGATTAAATTTCTACGATCCGATCGTGGAGGTGAATATCCGAGTTATGAGTTTGGCATGCATTTAAAGAAATGCGGAATACTTTCACAATTGACACCGCCGGGAACACCACAACGAAACGGTGTGTCCGAACGTCGTAATCGAACTCTCTTAGATATGGTTCGTTCTATGATGTCTCTTACTCGATTTGCCGTTATCTTTTTGGAGTTATGCATTAGAGACAGCCGCATTCACTTTAAATAGAGCACCATCAAAATCCGTAGAAACGACACCGTATGAATTATGGTTTAATAAGAAACCTAAGTCGTCGTTCCCGAAAGTTTGGGGTTGCGAAGTCTATGTAAAAAGGTTACAACCGGACAAGCTAGAACCCAAAGCGGAGAAATGCGTCTTCATAGGATACCCTAAGGAAACTATAGGGTACACTTTCTATCACAGCATCCGAAGGCAAAATCTTTGTTGCTAAGAACGGAACCTTTCTTGAGAAAGAATTTCTCACTAAAGAAGTGACTGGAAGAAAAGTAGAACTCGATGAGATTGATGAATCTATACTCGTTGATCGAGTAGCGCAGCATCGGAAGTTGTACTCGTACCGCCTACACCGGCAACAGAGGAAGCAAATGATAATGATCATGAAACTTCGAACGAGGAAACCATCGAACCTCGCAGATCGACAAGGGAACGTACCACTCCTGATTGGTTTGATCCTTGTCTAAATGTCATGATTGTGGATAACAATGATGAGGACCCCGCGACGTATGAAGAAGCGATGATGAGCCCGTATTCCAACAAATGGCAAGAAGCCATGAAATCCGAAATGGGATCCATGTATGATAACAAAGTATGGACTTTGGTAGACTTACCCGAGAGCCGAAAGGCTGTCGAGAATAAATGGATCTTCAAGAGAAAAACAGATGCCGATGGTAATATTACCGTCTATAAAGCTCGACTTGTCGCAAAGGGTTTCCGACAAATTCAAGGAGTTGACTGCGATGAGACTTTCTCACCGGTAGCGAAGCTAAAATCTGTGAGGATTTTGTTAGCAATAGCTGCATTTTTCGATTATGAGATTTGGCATATGGATGTCAAAACGGCGTTCCTTAATGGAGACATTGAGGAAGAGTTGTATATGGTACAACCCAAAGGTTTTGTCGATTCTAAAAATGCTGACAAAGTATGCAAACTTCAGCCGTTCAATCTATGGACCGAAGCAAGCATCAAGAAGTTGGAACCGATGCTTTGATAAGGTGATCAAAGACTTCGGGTTTATACGATGTCATGGAGAGGCCTCGTATTTACAAGAAAGTGAGTGGGAGCTCTGTAGCATTCCCGATATTATATGTAGATGACATATTATTGATCGGGAATGATATAGAACTATTAAGCAGTTGTTAAGGGTTATTTGAATAATAGTTTTTCAATGAAAGACCTTGGTGAAGCATCATATATATTAGGCATCAAGATTTATAGAGATAGATCAAGACGCCTAATAGGGCTATCACAGAGTACATATCTCGGACAAGATTCTAAAGAAATTTAGAATGGACGAAAGTAAGAAAGGGTTCTTACCTATGTTACCGAGGCAAGGTATTGAGTAAGACTCAAGGACCGGCTACGACAGAAGAAAGAGAAAGGATGAATAATATCCCCTATGCCTCGGCAGATAGGATCTATCATGTATGCCATGCTATGTACTAGACCGGATATAGCACATGCTCGTTAGTTTGACTAGCAGATATCAAAGTGATCCAGGAATGGAACACCGGACAGCGGTCAAGAATATCCCGAAGTACTTGAAAAGAACTAAGGATATGTTTCTTTGTTATGGAGGTGACCAAGAGCTCGTTGTAAACGGTTACACCGATGCAAGTTGGAACACCGATCCCGATGACTCTAAGTCACAATCCGGGTACGTGTTTATATTGAATGGTGTCTGCAGCAAGCCGGGCAAGCTCGAAGCGATGCACGGTGGCGAAGTCTTCAACGTAATCGAGTACATAGCGGCTTCCGTAGGCTTCATCGAAGCGGTATGGATGAAGAGGTTCATTGTAGAGCTCGGTGTGGTTCCTAGTGCATTGGACCCATTAATCATTTACCGTGATAACATGGGTGCCATCGCCAATGCACAAGAACCAAGGTCACACAAGAGGCTGAAGCATATCAAGCTGCGTTACCACTCGATTCGCGAGTACATCGAAGATGGAGAAGTAAAGATTTGCAAAGTACACACCGATCCGAATGTAGCAGATCCGTTGACTAAAGCTCTCCCTAGGGCAAAGCATGACCAACACCGAATGCCATGGGTGTTAGGTATATTACTATGTAATCTAGATTATTGACTCTAGTGCAAGTGGGAGACTCGAAGGAGATATGCCCTAGAGGCAATAATAAAGTGGTTATTATTTATATCTTTATGTTTATGATAAATGTTTATATATCATGCTAGAATTGTATTAACCGAAACATTAGTACATGTGTGATATGTAGACAACAAGAAGTCCCTAGTATGCCTCTTAAACTAGCTTGTTGATTAATGGATGATTAGTTTCATAATCATGAACATTGGATGTTATTAATAACAAGGTTATATCATTATATGAATGATGTAATGGACACACCCAATTAAGCGTAGCATAAGATCTCGTCATTAAGTTATTTGCTATAAGCTTTCGATACATAGTTACCTAGTCCTTATGACCATGAGATCATGTAAATCACTTATACCGGAAAGGTACTTTGATTACACCAAACACCACTGCATAAATGGGTGGCTATAAAGGTGGGATTAAGTATCCGGAAAGTATGAGTTGAGGCATATGGATCAATAGTGGGATTTGTCCATCCCGATGACGGATAGATATACTCGGGCCCTCTCGGTGGAATGTCGTCTAATGTCTTGCAAGCATATGAATGAGTTCATAAGAGACCACATACCACGGTACGAGTAAAAGAGTACTTGTCGGAGACGAGGTTGAACAAGGTATAGAGTGATACCGAAGATCAAACCTCGGACAAGTAAAATATCGCGAGACAAAGGGAATTGGTAATGTATGTGAATGGTTCATTCGATCACTAAAGTCATCGTTGAATATGTGGGAGCCATTATGGATCTCCAGCATCCCGCTATTGGTTATTGGTCGGAGTGAGTACTCAACCATGTCCGCATAGTTCTCGAACCGTAGGGTGACACACTTAAAGTTGGATGTTGAAATGGTAGTTCTTGAATATGGAATGAAGTTGGAATATTTGTTCGGAGTCCCGGATGTGATCCCGGACATCACGAGGAGTCCCGAAATGGTCCGGAGAATAAGATTCATATATAGGATGTCATTTTATGTGAATAAAATGTCGCGGAAGGTTCTATGGAAGGTTCTAGAAGGTTCTAGAAAAGTCCGGAAGAAACCACCAAGGAAGGTGGAGTCCACAAGGGACTCCACCCCCATGGCCGGCCAACCCTAGTGGGGAGGAGTCCCAAGTGGACTCCCCTAGGGGCCGGCCACCCCCACATGGGAGGTGGGAATCCCACCTTTGGGTGGGAGTCCTAGTTGGGCTAGGATTGCCCCCTCCTATGGAAGGATTTGGTTCGGGTCTTATTCGAAGACTTGGACACCACCTCTTGGGGTTCCACCTATATAATGAGGGACAAGGGGAGGGGGCCGGCCACCTAAAACACCACCAAGGTGGCCGCACCCCTATAGTGGCCGGCGCCCCCTCTCCCCAAACCCTAGCCGCCTCGCTCCTCCACTTCCCGCACGCTTAGCGAAGCTCCGCCGGACTTCTCCACCACCACCGACACCACGCCGTCGTGCCGTCGGATTCAAGAGGAGCTACTACTTCCGCTGCCCGCCGGAACGGGGAGGTGGACGTCGTCTTCATCAACAACCGAACGTGTGACCGAGTACGGAGGTGCTGCCCGTTCGTGGCGCCGGAACCGATCGTGATCAAGATCTTCTACGCGCTTTTGCAAGCGGCAAGTGAACGTCTACCGCAGCAACAAGAGCCTCATCTTGTAGGCTTTGGAATCTCTTCAAGGGTGAGACTCGATACCCCCTCGTTGCTACCGTCTTCTAGATTGCATCTTGGCTTGGATTGCGTGTTCGCGGTAGGAAAATTTTTGTTTTCTATGCTACGTTATCCTACATGTTCCCGCTCCACAAGGGACGCTCCGGATGCGCCGGACACAACGAAAAGCAAGGCAAGAAGACGCGGGCCCGACACGTCAGCGGGACATAAAAATTTGACCCCCTCTCCCGCCACATCGCGCCTCTCCCGTCGTGCATTTCTACCCTCCCAACAGATTTCACCGTCTATCTCGCCGATTCATTTCTCCCTCCAGTCGTCGCTACTCTCTCCCTCCCGCCGCCGCTACCCTTTCCCATCCATGGCGCCGCCGACAGGCCCCAAAAAAATGGCCAAGAAAGCGGCCACCAAGCCGCCAGCCAATGGGACGAAAGGGCCGAAGGGACCAGCTGCAAAGAAGAAGCCAGAAGGCTAGATCGATGATCAGTGGGACCAAGACTGCCTGCGCCGCAAGCTGTCGACGGCGGAGCAGAGGGGACAACGGACGGCGCAGCTGGAGAAGAAGTCGGTGGCGACGCGTGCGCACTAGCACGCGCTGGCCACGTGTATCACCGCCACGAACGCGAGCCCATGGAGTACGTCGGGGCCAGCGTACATTCCGGGAGTGATGTCCCCGTCGACATCCGGCTTCTACAATGACGGTCACGCCGAACTTGTCGCCATGGTACGAGGATACGTTGCCGCATGACGGCTTCAACCCCAACGTTGTGTTCTACTCCTCGGCCTACGACCAAGCGCTCCATCGCGAGCCAGGCCCCGGTGCGGACGGCACCCCATTTACTGGCTGCAGGGGCCTGCTCAAATTCGAGGGCGCCAGTGGTAAGGAGGAGGAGGAGGAGGAGGAGAACGAGGGGGTGGAGGACGACGAGGATGATGAAGAGGGCGACGTCCGGGGGACGCGTCTGGAGATACTCTTATGGCATCTATTTTTCTGATAAACTAGTTTTTTTTGTACACTAAGAGCTTCTTCACCGACGGCTTTAATAGCATTCCTCATATATTTGTTGCGATGTCGGGCACAAAACAGACTTCCACCACCGCCCCACCCCCCAAAACTAACCTGTGCAATCTGAAGCTTAATACAATAGTCAGCGGCCCCACGTCAGCCCCTACGTGTAAGGGTCGCGTTGGGAGCGCCACCACTCTAGTCCACGTAGGATTTTGCCCATGGAACCCCTTGGCAGCCGCACACGCAGCCCATCGACCGTCGTCTCGTCGCGGACGGAAGCATCGTTTGTTCGCCCCCGCCCACAAGGTGTTAGGCGTTCTGCCGGAATGGACTGCGACGACAAGATGATATTGGCCGAAGATGTTGATGAAGGAAGAAGATGATGCCAATGCTGACCAACAATGGTGGTTGTTGATCTTGACCAATCTCCTCCATCTTCAAGAGCAGATCAACGTCGGCCCTTGGCATGGTGGATCGAGGGTTGGGAAGGCGAAGAACAAGGACCCACATCGGCTTGTTGACTATGTTGCTGGCTTCGACTACTTCAAAAACGACGCAACACATACCATCAAGAATTTTTGAACAAGGAGTTGTTCATACGCATTGTGTTCATCATCAAAGGGTATGACACCTACTTCATGTGCGACTGCACCAGATTGTGAGGCTTCTCATCAGTTCAGAAGTGCACCGGATTGTTCATGCGCATTTGAATGTATCTTGTCACGCATCACAGACAGAGTTTTAATCCAACGTTGTCAAACCCTACTACACAAATAGGTTCACGCCTGCTCGCGCCGACTGCTACTCGGCCGCCCGCCCTTCACTCACCTTGCTCGCCCTGCTACTCCCGGCTCGCCCGCTCGCCTCCAGCGGAGCTCTCGTGGAGGAACACATGCTCTCAACTTCGACGGCGACCATGAGAGCCATGGACTTGGTCGGAATCGGAGTGCTTCACCAGAAGTAAGTGGTGATTTGGTCGGGATCGGATTCCAACAAGTCCGGTGATGGCTGGGTTGAACTTTCCCTCCCGCTAACCGTTTTTCTGCAATCTGGGGCGTTTGAAATTTGGGCTAGTTTGGACCAAACAATCAAGATATATGGTTTTTTTTTTTTTTTTTGCGGAGGAAGATATATGGGTTTTCGGTGGTGACTAGCCGGAGAGCTAGATTTTTTTCATGGTTTTACGATATCACTTTTGCTTCGGTACGCACCTTCTGTTAAACTTAAACACATCAATGATCCAGATTTCTCCGTACCCCTTCATATTTAAGGGTACGATGGTCATTAGAGACTAATTAAAGTTATCTACAGCCCTACACTTGGTATGGATGTATTCCTACATCGTTTTCGTACGGGCGGCTCAAGGAAGTGAAGAAAGCCTTGCCCGTTCCGTTGGGCATACCTATGTCCATGATGCCGCACAGGACGAGGAGCGCTCCATTCTCAGCCTCACATTCCAGATGATTCTGACGGAGCTCCTCCTCTACAGAGGATGAGTGTGGCGACATGGATGGCACCACTCATGCTGTCCTGCTCCTCCGCTTGGAGGATGCCAACGGCATGCGCCACGGAAGCAGCAGCGCATAGGGTCGAGCGTGGCAACTAGACCGATATGGCTCCTTCTCATCCTCTCGATCGGAGGACGCGGCCGGCGTGAGCAGGGGCAGCGGCAACGCAGAGGTACGTCATGCCCGGCGACCGCGACGACACGAACACTGGATAGCAGAGTCGGTGGCATGGTTGAGCGTTGGGCCACGGCCACGAGCGAGGACCCTAGGAGGTCGCGGCCACCAACACAGGACATGGCGAGGGCCTCCACATGTTCGTCTGGAGCTTTAGCGCGTAGCCGGTGTCAGACGTCTTCAGCGGTGGCAGACCAGACTACAACGACGGCGCGGTCGCCAAGTCTCGCCGCAAAAGTAGCAATCTAATCTTTCGAGCTACCGCTAATTTTAGGAGATAAGCGCTAATTCCATGGACTAGTGATTGACGGATTTGTGAATTGATTGTTTACTCTCTTCCCAGTTCCCAGGGTGTGCAGACGTGCTGTGGATGGAGAGGAGAGGGATTACTAAGTGGAGCGCGAGACGATCGACTTCAGCTTCCGACCAGTTCGGCGGTTCCCGCCGGACAAGGAAGGCGAGGCACGGGACGAGAAAGCCATGACGGCGGACGCGCTGGACAGGGACGCCGAGACTGGGGACAATAAACCCATGTCCCTCTTTGACGACCTCGTTCCGGGACGGGTGTACGAACGAGCGGGGGGCAGCTGGGCTGGATCGTCTACGGGCGACTACGGGATTGGATCTAGTGATCTCGCCGGTGCTGGCTAATTAAACACTAACATAATTAACTGATTAGACCGAATTACCCTTCTGAGTTTGGGGGAGGGGGTGCGCACTGAAGCACACCTCTTACGATATCGGGTCTAGACGTTTCTTTTGTACCCGGTACTTTAAAAATGGTATTATCAAGATTTAGGCCTTGAGGCTTGCTCCAGTACAACTTCTCTCCAAACTCAACCAAATCCAACCGTTGTCGTCCCAGCACATGTCCAAACCCAAAACCCAAAACCTGGTATGCCCACGTATAGGCATATCGCATCGGAAGACAGTCCGGCTCGAGCACCGCAAAAGAGTCTGGCGCCGCAAGATAGTCCGGTGCGGGCAACGCTAGGCAGTCCGGCACCATAAGACAATCATGCTAGTCTCGTTACCAACACGATGGACAACCCGCCCAACTTGCGCTGGACTGTTTGGCCATTCACGGTGCCGCCGTCTAGCCTGCACGCTGCACCAACCCTACCATCACGCACCTACGAGGCATTGCCGAGGCTCATGTCGCCCAATGCAGCCCCGCAGTTCCTCATGGCTGGCCAGCAACGCCTTGCCGTCCATCTTGCCCGGCAGCCAACACTAGTAGAAAACATGCCTTTGGTCAGACACCTTTGGTCCCGGCCGTGTCCTGGGCCGGGACCCAAGGCCTGGCCACATCGCCCTGTAAATGCCATAGCGTACGGCACCCATAGGTCCCGGCTCGTAAAGACTCAAAGGTCCCGGCTCGTCTCCCAAATCGCGACTAAAGGGTTTTGCGCTACGCGGCGTCTGCGGCACCCCCTTTAATCCTGGTGCGTATTCCCAACTAGGACCTAAAGTCAAACTATAATTTTCCCGCGGAGGCCGATCGCGCGTCGCCATTACTAGCCGCGTCGAATCGAGCATCGACGGCGTGGAATCCAAACAGCCGGCGCTCCGGCGGCCAGCACTATTCATCTTCCTCTTCCAACTGCTTTATAAGCTCCACCATTCTTCACCATTTCCACACACACACACTTTCTCCATATGCCTCCTCTCTCCTCATCCACCATTGCAAAAGCTAGCGCTCTCCCCTCTTCGTTGATGGAGCACCTCGTGCGCGACCCGGCTCTTCGGACACGGGTGTACGACCTCAAGGCCGAAGGGATGGCGTTGAAGGTCACAGTCACGCTCCGTGCAATAATGGTGAGAAGTGGATCCAGTGCGTGAAGAGGGACTTTCTCGACGCCGCAACGACCAAGTGCGTCGGTTCGGATTGCGAGTTCACCGACCCTCGCAAGCCTAATCAGCGCGCCGTCGTCCTTCAACTCTCGGTGGCGTCCGAGACGTTGGTGTTTCAGATTATTCATGCCGATAGAGTACCACAAGTGCTCAAGGATTTTTTTGCAGGACGGGAACATCAGATTCTGCGGCGCCACTATCGGCAATGATGTGAAAAAGTTAGATCACTACGGCTGACGAGGCGGTTTCTCGACAATGCCCACCATGAGGGGCTTGGGTTTTAGAGAAGACGACGAAGGAAGTTCCGGGAGCGAGAGAAGACACGACGTACCCAGGTTCACGTCCCCGCGGTGGAGGATCGCTACGTCCTGCTAGCAATCCAGTATATGAAAATATGTGTATAGGGGGCCGCCATAGGCGGAGTTGTTGTATCTAGTCTAGTTCTAATCTGCGGGTTGCAACGTCTAGGCGTGTCGCCTCTATGAATTGTATTTCTGAATATGTGTCCCTAAGGGGTGCCCCTGCCTGGCTTTATATACCAGTCAAGCTAGGGTTTACAAGGGTCCTAGTAGGATTCGTATTGGAGTCTTCTTTCTTGTAATTCGAGTTGATTTTCCTTGTGGGTCCAGCTTGTTGAGTCCTTGTGCTGGTCCAGCTTCATAGTCTGCACCGGGTATGGAAATGTCAAGTACCCGAAGGGTTATGCCCACATGAGTAGCCCCGAGTGTCTGGCCGAAGTGAAGCTTCAGACAGGGACTAAAGTTGTCATCGTTTGAATGTCTTGATCATCTGTTGGATGTTGAATCTTGTGCTTGATGTCGAGTCGAAGTTGCTTTTTGTCGGGTGCGCGAAGCGCTCCCGATAGGAGTAGCCCCCGAGTCTATGGACGGGTGCTTGCAGTCGCGCATAGACTCAAGTTGTACTACTCGAAGATCTTGATGTTGATGCCGACATCTTCTTGTTTATTGTTCTTTGTCGACGACACTACCATTTTTTTTATCGGGTGCGCGACCAGCTCTCCCGATGGGAGTAGCCCCGAGCCTGTAGATGAATATGAAATAGTCATGTATAGGGTGTAAAAAATGCTGAGTCGAATACCGTAGATTTTCTCGAGTTCCAAGAATATTTGGATGCTTTTGATGATGGCGATGATTTTGATGATATCATAGATAGAGGACTCGATGATTTGGATGATGTCACAGAGGAGTCGATAATTCAGATGATTTCCCAGAGAAGTCGATAATTTGGATGATGTCCGGTAGGACTCGATGATTCAGATGATATTCCGGAGGAGTCGATAATTTGGATGATGTCCCGTAGGACTCGATGATTCAGATGATATTCCGGAGGAGTCGATAATTTGGATGATGTCTCGGAGGAGTCGATGATTTTATCAGGTGCGCGTCTAGCGCTCCCGATGGGAGTAGCCCCCGAGTCTAGGCACGGATGCTTGCAACCGTGTGTAGACTCAAGTTGAGCAACCCGATGTTATAGTTTTCTTCAGGTGCCGTTGACAGATTATTGTTTGTTTCAAGGGGCAATTCTTAATGCACCTTGAGCATCGTTGATGCCATTGCTTGTAAGTTTATCGGAGGCGAATCTTTGAGTGATCAACTCTTGTTGCAGGTTCGCTGAACCCGTAGTAATGTGCAACTTTGCTTCAACCTATGATGTATGTTTGGGCGGCAGCCCTTGAATTAAATCGAAGAGACTGTGCCTGCCATCGACTCCGTCGCTCGTTAGTACTTCTGTAGTTTAAAGTACCGGCATGGGTCTTGTTTGTAAGTATATAATTGTGTATCCTTGCTATTCGCAGCACTCTCGTAATCTTGAGGCTTTAGCAAAAGGATATTTGTATGTTATAAGTCCCATTGATTACCATCTATTGCAGCGTTCTTATTTTCAGAGGCTTTTTTAGATGATAACTTCAGGTATAAAGAGTCTTCAAATGTGCTTGAATTCCAGCGAACCAGCGCTCCCGTCGGGAATAGTAAAAATAGTTGGAGATATTCATGTCTTCTTGAATTTCAACAAACCAACGCTTCCGTCGGGAGTAGTAAAAATAGTCGGAGATCTTCATGTCTTCTTGAATTCCAGTGCTCCCGATATGAGTAAATGCAATAGTTCGAAGATATTGCAGGAGCCCCCGAGTAATTCCAGCTCTCCTGACGGAAGCGCATCGGGTCAATATTATATGATATGATATCCATTGAATATTCCAGATGATGAATCCACCGACCCAAGAGTGCATCGGGAGAAGATATATCCAGAGTCGAAAAAGATAAATCCATTGATAACCATAGGTGATGAAGCCATTGACCCGGGAGTTCATCAGGAGAAGATATATCCAGAGCCGAAGAAGATAAGTCCATCGAGTAATCATAGATGATGAAGCCTTTGACCCGGGAGTTCACCGGATCATTTATATAAGATGATATCCATTGATAACCATAGGTGATGAAGAAAATAAATCCACTGATTCCGGGAAAATAAATCCATCGAGTAATCGAGAGTACTAGAGGTAACGATGTAATGGCGCCTCCCCGATCATCTGGTGTGGCGAAAGGAAGAGGAACACTTAGTTCTGCTGTAGCGAGGCAGTCGAAATAGTTGCGCCACCAAAATATAGTCCATGCGGCGGGCGCAGTCGAAATAGTTGCGCGACCAAAGAATCTCCATGCGGCGGGCGCGGTCGAAATAGTTGCGCCACCAAAGAAAGTCCATGCGGCGGGCGCAGTCGAAAAAGTTGCGCCACCAAAAGATAGTCCATGCGGTGGACGCAGTCGAAAAAGTTGCGCCACCAAAGAAAGTCCATGCGGCGGGCGCAGTCGAAATAGTTGATGTAGCCACGCAGCGCCTAGCTGACGTGGCCGATGAAGGGGACGCAGTTGATATGGCCGATGTGCGGCGGGTGAGCATCCGAATATATTGAGTCCGCGACTCGGGTCCACGATACGAGAGCCCCCGCGTAAAGACGGGCGCGGTCGTCTGAGCAAAGTACTCGAAACTTTGTTTCGATCTGCAGTTATATTTGTAGTGCGCAAGCTGGTAATTTTGTATCGGATGTTCATCGCTCTTGATCCATGCAGGGGAGTAGTAGTCGATGAAGAGGATGTAGTCGTTTGGTGAACGGGGTCGACAAAGCAAAGCAGTTGAAGCTTATAACTACGCGCAAATAGTACGAGCTAAAATATATTTAGCGAATTAAATTTTGCGTAATTAGAAGTATAGCACCTGGTCCATGTATCAGATGAGCGGTGCAAATATGCGGGTCTTCCAGTATAGCGGATGTGCAGCCGGTGAGTCTGGCATATTTTTTTTTTGTTTATTGACCCGTAACAGATCCGTGTTGTTTCGTGTAAGCTCGAGAATCCTTTTCATCTCTACTCTCGTCATTACGTGAGCTATCTTTCTGATTGCAGCTTGTGCTGTAGCTTGACCAAGGCAAGATTCATGCATATGAACCCTGATTTGATGTCTCCTGTTTTGTGTTTGATTTTTCCTTCGAAACTTGGTCCGGCTCTATTGCTCAAAGCTGCTGGCTTGATCGTGTGGCCGAATTCCCTTTATTTTTGTTTTTCCGCAATGCGCGCACGGAGCGCAACACGAACTTGGCTGCTTACATCCGAAGATACCAATATCGAAGATGGGAAAGCTGATTTCGTCGGCTCTGCCATGACGAAAACGCAGTCGACCATGACGAAACCGGGTGATGATGAAGTTGGAAGATCCCGTACGGATGACAAGATCTAGTCGTCGCGATTCCCACAGACGACGCCAATTGACGAGGCGGTTCCTCGGCAATGTCCCACCATAAGGGGCTTGGCTTTTAGAGAAAGGTGACGACGGAAGTTCCGGGAGCGAGAGAAGACACGACGTACCCAGGTTCACGTCCCCGCGGTGGAGGATCGCTACGTCCTGCTAGCAATCCAGTATATGAAAAATATGTGTACAGGGGGCCGCCATAGGCGGAGTTGTTGTATCTAGTCTAGTTCTAATCTGCGGGTTGTAACGTCTAGGCGTGTCGCCTCTATGAATTGTATTTCTGAATATGTGTCCCTAAGGGGTGCCCCTGCCTGGCTTTATATATCAGTCAAGTTAGGTTTTACAAAGGTCCTAGTAGGATTCGTATTGGAGTCTTTTTTCTTGTAATTTAAGTTGATTTTCGTTGTGGGTCCAGCTTGTTGAGTCCTTGTGCTGGTTCAGCTTCATAGTCTGCACCGGGTATGGCAATGTCAAGTACCCGAATGGTTATGCCCACATCAACGGCATTCACATCACTTCTGCGTACGACCTCCAGAAGGTAGCACTAGTAGGAAAACCCTTATAGGCGCACCACCAAAAATGCGCCACAGAAAGTTATTTTGTGCCGCACCAGACACGGTGCGCCACAAAAATAGCTTAATTTTGTGGCGCACCAGGGATCCATGCGCCACAGAAATTTGGTGGGGCCAGCCCCAATCATTGGTTTCACTATTTCTGTGGCGCACAGGATCACGTGCGCCACAGAAATAAGACATTCTGTGGCGCACTGGTCCCAGTGCGCCACCGAATTAAGACTTTACGTGGCGCACGTGGGATGGTGCGCCACGAAACTACACATTTACGTGGCGCACATGAGTTCCATGCAACTCCACCCCCCCCCCCTGGATCGCCTTTTTAACCTCTGTAAAAAATAAAAAAAATATATATAACAATTTCAAAAAATAAATTCCTTCAAGATGCCTATGTATTATGTCATCTTTTACCACTGAGAATTAAGAAACAATAATTTCGACTTTTTTGCAAAATTACGTGGGAAAATCATCAAACTGGATTTCTGGTTGCATACGAACTCGAAAAAAAACGCATAATATATCAAAATGTTCCCACGAAAAATCTACATCCGAATTCACCTAGGCTTGCCCGGTTGGACAATTTTTAGAATCTACAAATTCGAAAAGAGTAAAAAGTTACGGGCGGTTAAAGATTTTTTGCTGCAAAATACAAAAAAAAAGAAGAAAAAAATTCTGTGGCGCACCAAGTGCCCATGCGCCACAGAAATAACGTTCGAAATTTGAAATTTCTGGCGCCCACTTCTCCTTCTCTCCTCCATTTCTCCACTTCTCCCCTTCTCCCATTCTCCACTTCTCCCCTTCTCCTCCTCTCCTCTTCTCTTCCTCTCCTCCACTTCTCCACTTCTCCCCTTCTCCTCCTCTCCTCTTCTCTTCCTCTCCTCCACTTCTCCACTTCTCCACTTCTCCTCTCTCCTCTCCTACATCGGCGACCTACTCCGGCGACCACGACCAACACCTCCTCCGGCGACCACCTCCTCCGGCGACCACCTCCTCCACAACAACCACCTTCTCCTCCTCCTCCGGCGACAACAACAACCACCACCACCACCTCCTCCTCTACCACCACCACCACCTCCTCCTCCTCTACCACAACCACCACCACCACCACCACCACCACCTCCACCTCCACCTCCTCCTATTCCACCACCACCTCCTCCTCCGGACGGCCTCATCCTCCACCCACCCACGCAACCAACCAACCACCCACCTTCGGCGACCTTCCAGAAAAATTTAAAAAAAAATCGGCGGCCTCAGATCTAGATCTAGATCTGGCCACCACTTTTTTTGAAATTTTAAAAAAAAATTATGTGGCGCACCGGCGGTGGTGCGCCACAGAAATAAGAATTTCTGTTCTTGTGGCGCACCACCGCCCGGTGCGCCACAGAAATAAGCTTTCTGTGGCGCATTGGCTGGTGCGCCACAGAATCCTTATTTTTGTGGCGAGAATTCTGTGGCGCACCACCCATGCGCCACAGAATGTGTTTTTGGTGCGCCACTGATGAGGCTTTTCCTACTAGTGTAGTCCCAAACACCCCACCACCAAGCCCACTCCAAGTCTATATGATTTGGCAAACTATACCATTGGGACAAACCTTGAGCAGAAGAAGAAGTACAACCACAAGAAGAAGATGGACGTCGCCGCGCAAGAAAAAGAAGATGAGCTCATTTTTGGATGGGCCAATTATCCATTGAGCTACGAGCAAATGCACTATGCAGCACTAGACGCTCGCCTGGAAGCATTGGATGCTAGCTGGCTACTAGGTGATCATCTTAATATTTAGAGATGATGAGTAATGGTGGTCTTCTATATTTGTATGGACTATCAATCGATCGTTTCAATATATATGAACTATGTGTGTCTTTCATATATATGAATGATACGTCTCAAACGTATCTATAATTTCTTATGTTCCATGCTAGTTTTATGACAATACTCACGTATTTTATATGCACTTTATATCATATTATGGAATTTATTGGACTAACCTATTAACAAGATGCCACATTGCTAGTTTCTGTTTATTATGTCTGTTTATTGCAGAAAAGGCCCAAAAACCAAAGTGCTCGGAAAATCCAGAAAAATCACAAAAATTCTATTTCGCCGGAAGACTCACGGAGCCAGAAGGGCAAGCCAGGGGGAGGCCTAGGGCCTCCACACCATAGGCCGGCGCGGCCAAAGGGGTGGCCGCCCCCACCCTATGGGGTGGGCCCCTCGGGACTCTTCCGACTCCGCCTCTTCGCCTATATAATCCCTCGTGACCTAAAAACCCGACAACAATTGACGAAACTCCAGAAAGACTCCAGGGACGCCGCCGCCATCGCGAAACTCTGTTTCGGGGGACAGAAGTCTCTGTTCCGGCACGCCGCTAGGACGGGGAATTGCCCCCGGAGTCATCTCCATCGACATCACCGCCATCTTCATCGCCATCGCTGTCTCCCATGATGAGGAGGGAATAGTTCTCCCCCGAGGCTGAGGGCTCTACCGGTAGCTATGTGGTTCATCTCTCTCTCCCATGGTGTGATCTTTATGTGATCATGAGCTTTGTATCACTATTAATCTATGTGCTACTCTAGTGATGTTATTAAAGTAGGCTATTCCTCCTCCATAATGTAATGTTGACAGTGTGTGCATCATGTAGTACTTGGCGTAGGTTATGATTGTAATCTCTTGTAGATTATGAAGTTAACTATTACTATGATAGTATTGATGCGATCTATTCCCCTTTCATAGCTATTGTTGACAGTGTGTATGCTATGTTAGTACTCGGTCTAAATTGCAATGGTCTATTATGCACTCTAGAGGTTACTTAAATATGGACTCCGAATTTTGTGGAGCTTGTTTACTCCGGCTTGAGGGAGCTCTCGTAGCCCTACACAACGAATGGTGTTTGTTATCCAACAAGAGAGTGTGAGAAAGTAGCACAAGTGAAGAGAAGTTATTTATTTATGTGATCATTGTTGAGAGTGTCCACTAGTGAAAGTATGATCCCTAGGCCTTGTTTCTAAGCATTGAAACACTCGTTTCCAACAAGTTACGTTACATGTTTGCTTGCTGCCATCTTTATTTCAGATTGCAATTACTACTTACAATCATCCATATTACTTGTATTTCACTATCTCTTCGCCGAACTAGTGCACCTATACATCCGACAAGTGTATTAGGTGTGTTGGGGACACAAGAGACTTCTTGTATCGTAATTGCGGGGTTGCTTGAGAGGGATATCTTTGACCTCTACCTCCCTGAGTTCGATAAAACCTTGGGTGATTCACTTAAGGGAAACTTGCTGCTCGTTCTACAAACCTCTGCTCTTGGAGGCCCAACACTGTCTACGGGAATAGAAGTGTGCGTAGACATCAAGCTATTTTACGGCGCCGTTGCCGGGGAGGTAAGGTAAAAGGTATTCACATCCTCCGACTACTAAGCTATTTCCTAGCACTGTTGTCGGTGTGTGAGTGCTCGAAGCTATTTCCTTTAGATCCTGCAATTGCATCTTTTTGTTTCTTGTTTTTATTTTTCACTAGTTAGGCATAATGGAAAACAACAGTGAGCTATTTAATCTTTTTCCTAAGCTAAGACATGAATTGTTTGATGCGAAAATTAAAAAACCTATGCAACCTTATCTGCATGATAGTAGCAATGTTATTAGTATGAATGCAATTACTGCTAATGCTATGGTAAAGTCTAAGCTTGGGGAAGCTAGCTCTTATGATCTTTTAGCTTCCCATCTTTAGGGGAGAAAATTTGCTCTGATAATACTTTATCTCCCATATGAGATAACTCTAATGATGCTTGTGATATTTTAAATCCACCTGCTGAAAGTATTCCTTTCAAGATACCAATGAAAACTGTTGAACTTGCTATGAACAATTGCTATTTTGGAGATGGGACTGTCCATCCTAGTGATCATTTACTCTTTATACATGAATTATGCGAGTTGTTCGAGAATGCAGGTATTTCAAAGGATCAAGTTAAGAGGAAGCTATTCTCTATATCTCTGAAGGGCAGAGCTGCAGAATGGTATAAGATGCTGAAGAATGGTCGATCTATTGGTTGGGAGGAAATTGTACCTCTCTTTTATTCTAAATTTTATCCTCCTCATGAAGTGCATGTTGATAGGAATTAGATTAATAACTTTTATCCTCGTGATGGAGAGAGTATTTCCCAAGCATAGGGGAGATTGAAGTCACTAATGCTCAAATGTCCCATTCATGAGCTCCCCCGTAATGTTATTATTAATAATTTTTATGCAAGGCTTTCAGGACACCACAAGGACTATCTAGATGCTTGTTTGGAGGGATCTTTCACAAGCAAGGAGGTTGAAGCTAGATGGGACCTTCTTGATCGGATTCAGGAGAATACTGAAGATTGGGAGAACGATAAAGGTAAAGAACCAGGTATAAACTATGAATATGAATGCATTAAGTCTTTCATTGAAACTGCTGATTTTTAAGAGCTTAGTGCTAAATATGGTCTTGATCCTCAAATTATGGTCGATTATTATAGAGTCTTTGCTTCTCATATTAATGTTCCTAAAGCAAATTGGTACATGTATCATGAACCTTTTAAAGACACTTGCATGGAAAATGAAATTGTTGTTAATGATTGCAATGAACATGCTCAAACTTCTGAGAATGCTATTTCCTATAAGCATGTTAATTTTTGTGGAGTTCATAGACCTTGTGAAAAGAATAAAACTGAAGAAGAATATTGTATCCATCACATGAATGAAAAAACTAGAAAGTGGTCTAGGGCTCTAGATGATCTCGGTGAAAAAGTTTGTGCCCTCTATCCTTTTATTTGTGAACTTTGCCATAGAGTGGGTCATTTTAATTTTCAATGCTCCTCCAATGATAATTCGAACCCCATGAGTGCTGCAAATTTGTATTGTGATGAGGAAATCACTCCTAATCAGCATGATGAACTTACATTATTTTTGGTGTGTGAAGAGTTATTGAGAAAAACTTCTTTGGTGGATATGAGTGCTCTTGATATTAATAGTGTCCTGCATGGGTGCCTTTCTTATTGCATTAATAATTGCCATACAAATACTTACATACAAAATATTTTAGAAGATGACACTCTGCCAAAATATGATAGGACCGATGTGTGTTTTGAACTTATTAATGAAAAGGAGGAATCCTCCCAAGTTTCTTCCATTGTTTCTGGAAATAAATCAGGTTATGTGGAGAAGCCTCCCTTCAAGCCTCTTCCTCCTAAAGAAGGGAATGAGGAGAAGGAACAGAAGAAGAGGAAGAAGGGAACGAAGAAGAAGAAGAAGAGGGGGAATAAAAAGAAAGAGGTAACAGTATATCCCTGCGTGTATGAGATAACGATAGGTAATCATAAGTATGTTGCTCCTAATGATTATTATGATAATGAATCTGAGTACAATGATCTTCCTATGCCCTTTACCTATATTAGTGATCATGATTTGGAAGAGCACACTACCTTTGATATTGAAGATCTCTCGGGACACTAATTCTGAAAATGATGATATTAATAATTGCCATAGTATTAGTACTATCCATGTTTCTTTCCATAATGATATAGAAAGTTCTAAGCTTGGGAAGCTGGTTTTGATGAGCATGATATTTTTAGTCCCCCAAGCATGGAGGATAAAATTTACTTTAATGATACTTTACCTCCTATATATGATGATTACAATGATGACTATCATATTTTCAGTCCACCTACTATTGAGGAGAAAATTAATTATGATTACAATATGCCTCCTATATATGATGACTATGGTGATGAGAATAATAATAATGATAGCTATTTTATTGAATTTTCTCCCACTACAATTAATAGTAAAGACTATGCTTATGTGGAGAGTAATAATTTTATGCATGTAGCTCATGATAAGAATATTTCATGTGATAGTTATATTGTTGAGTTTGTTCATGATGCTACTGAAGGTTATTATGAGAGAGGGAAACATGGTTATATGCATCTTAATAATATTAAGTTTCCCCTCTTTATGTTGAAAATTTTGAAGTTACTCGAGTTGTATCTTCCTATACTTGTCACTTTGTTCTTCATGAATTTATTTGTGAACAAGATTCCTTTTCATAGGAAGTGGGTTAGACTTAAATGTGTTTTGAATTTGCTTCTTGATGCTCTCTTTTGTTTCAACTCTTATTTCTTATGTGAGCATCATTAAAATCACTGAGCCCATCTTAATGGCTATAAAGAAAGCACTTCTTGGGAAATAATCTATGTTTTTATTTTGCTACTGTTTTGTTGTGTCTTGGAAGTTGTTACTACTGTAGCAACCTCTTCTTATCTTTATTTTATTGCATTGTTGTGCCAAGTAAAGTCTTTGATAGTAAGGTTGATACTAGATTTGGATTACTGCGCAGAAACAGATTTCTTGTTGTCACGAATTTGAGTAGACCTCTCTGTAGGTAACTCAGAAAAATCTGCCAATTTACGTGCGTGATCCTCAGATATGTACGCAACTTTCATTCAATTTGAGCATTTTCATCTGAGCAAGTTAAGTGCCCCTGAAAAATTCGTCTTTCCGGACTGTTCTGTTTTGACAGATTCTGCCTTTTATTTCGCATTGCCTGTTTTGCTATGTTGAATGGATTTCTTTGTTCCATTAACTTTCAGTAGCTTTGAGCAATGTCAAGAAGTGTTAAGAATTATTGTGTCACCTCTGAATATGTGAATTTTTGATTATGCACTAACCCTCTAATGAGTTTGTTTTGAGTTTGGTGTGGAGGAAGTTTTCAAGGGTCAAGAGAGGAGGATGATACAATATGATCAAGAAGAGTGAAAAGTCTAAGCTTGGGGATGCCCTCGTGGTTCATCCCTGCGTATTTCAAGAAGACTCAAGCATCTAAGCTTGGGGATGCCCAAGGCACCCCCTTCTTCATCGACAACTTATCAGGTCACCTCTAGTGAAACTCTATTTTTATTCCGTCACATCTTATGTACTTTACTTGGAGCGTCTGTATGTTTTTGTTTTTGTTTGTGTTTGAATAAATCGGATCCTAGCATTATTTGTTTGGGAGAGAGACACGCTCCGCTCGTTCATATGAACACTGGTGTTTTTAGCTTTACTTTTAATGTTCATGGCGAAGGATGAAACTGCTTCGTTCATTGTTATTTGGTTGGAAACAGAAAATGCTTCATGTGGTAATTGGTATATGGTCTTGAATAATTTGATACTTGGAAATTGTTTTGCTCAAATAGATCATGTTTAAGCTCTTGCATCATGTACTTTGCACCTATTAATGAAGAACTACCATAGAGCTTGTTGAAATTTGGTTTGCATGATTGGTCTCTCTAAAGTCTAGATATTTTCTGGTGAAGTGTTTGAACAACAAGGAGTCAGTGTAGAGTCTTATAATGCTTGCAATATGTTCTTATGTAAGTTTTGATGTACCGGTTCATACTTGTGTTTGCTTCAAACAACCTTGCTAGCCAAAGCCTTGTACTGAGAGGGAATTCTTCTCGTGCATCCAAATCCTTGAGCCAAAAACCTATGCCATTTGTGTCCACCATACCTACCTACTACGTGGTATTTCTCTGCCATTCCAAAGTAAATTACTTGAGTGCTACCTTTAAAATTTCATTCTTTGTCTTTGCAATACATAGCTCATGGGAAAATAGCCTTAAAAACTATTGTGGCATTGAATATGTTACTTATGTATATTATTTCTTATAAGTTGCTTGTTGAGCGGTAACCATGTTTCTGGGGACGCCGTCAACTATTACACCTTTGTTGAATATCATGTGAGTTGCTATGCATGTTCGTCTTGTCTGAAGTAAGGGTGATTTATCATGATCAAATGGTTTGAGTATGCATATTGTTAGAGAAGAACATTGGGCCGCTAACTAAAGCCATGAATCATGGTGGAAGTTTCAGTTTGGACATCAATCCTCAATCTCTTATGAGAATATTATCTGTTGTTGAATGCTTAAGCATTAAAGAGGAGTCCATTATCTCGTTGTCTATGTTGTCCCGGTATGGATGTCCTAAGTTGAGATCTATCAAAAACGAGAAATCAAATGCGATCTATCTCCTTGGACCTTTGTACAGGCGGCATAGAGGTACCCCTTTGTGACACTTGGTTGAAACATATGTTATGCAATGATAATCCATGAAAATCCAAGCTAATTAGGACAAGGTGCGAGCACTATTGGTATTCTATGCATGAGGCTTGCAACTTATAGGACGTCTGATACGTCCCAAACGTATCTATAATTTCTTATGTTCCATGCTACTTTATGATGATACTCACATGTTTTATACACATTATATGTCATATTTGTGCATTTTCCGGCACTAACCTATTGACGAGATGCCGAAGAGCCAGTTGTTGTTTTCTGCTGTTTTTGGTTTCTGAAATCCTAGTAAGGAAATATTCTCGGAATTGGACGAAATCAACGCCCAGGGTCCTATTTTTGCACGAAGCTTCCAGAAGTCCGAAGAGGAGACGAAGTGGGGCCACGGGGCGCCGCCACAATAGGGCGGCGCGGCCAACAGGGGGCCCGCGCGGCCCTGTTGTGTGGGGCCCCCGTGGCGCCTCTTGACCTGCACTTCCGCCTACTTAAAGCCTTCGTCGCGAAACCCCCGCATCGAGAGCCACGATATGGAAAACCTTCCGGAGACGCCGCCGCCGCCAATCCCATCTCGGGGGATTCGGGAGATCGCCTCCGGCACCCCGCCGGAGAGGGGAATCATCTCCCGGAGGTCTCTTCATCGCCATGATCGCCTCCGGATCGATTTGTCGATAGTTCACCCCTGGACTATGGGTCCATAGCAGTAGCTAGATGGTTGTCTTCTCCTCATTGTGCTATCATGTTAGATCTTGTGAGCTGCCTATCATGATCAAGATCATCTATTTGTAATCCTTCATGTTGTGTTTGTTGGGATCCGATGAATATTGAATACTATGTCAAGTTGATTATCAATCTATCATATATGTTATTTATGTTCTTGCATGCTCTCCGTTGCTAGTAGAGGCTCCGGCCAAGTTGATACTTGTGACTCCAAGAGGGGGTATTTATGTTCGATAGTGGGTTCATGCCTCCATTAAATCCGGGACGAGTGACAGAAAGTTCTAAGGTTGTGGATGTCTTGTTGCCACTAGGGATAAAACATCGATGCTTTGTCTAAGGATATTTGTGTTGATTACATTACGCACCATACTTAATGCAATTGTCCGTTGTTTACAACTTAATACTGGAGGAGGTTCGGATGATAACACTGAAGGTGGACCTTTTAGGCATAGATGCATGCTTTGGATAGCGGTCTATGTACTTTGTCGTAATGCCCTGATTAAATCTCATAGTACTCATCATGATATATGTATGTGCATTGTTATGCCTTCTTTATTTGTCAATTGCCCAACTGTAATTTGTTCACCCAACATCTGCTTATCTTATGAGAGAGACACCACTAGTGATCTGTGGACCCCGGTCCTATTCTTTACATCTGAAATACAATCTACTGCAATTGTTCGTTACTGTTCTTCACAAACAACCATCATCATCCACACTATACATCTAACCCTTTGTTTACAGCAAGCCGGTGAGATTGACAACCTCACTGTTACGTTGGGGCAAAGTTCTGTGATTGTGTTGTGCGGGTTCCACGTTGGCGCCGGAATCCCTGGTGTTGCGCCGCACTACACTCCTCCGCCATCAACCTTCAACGTGCTTCTTTGCTCCTACTGGTTTGATAAACCTTGGTTTCTTTCTGAGGGAAAACATGCTACTGTACGCATCACACCTTCCTCTTGGGGTTCCCAACGGACGTATTGATGTCTACGGGAGCTTCTATTCTTGTAGACAGTGTTGGGCCTCCAAGAGCAGAGGTTTGTAGAACAGCAGCAAGTTTCCCTTAAGTGGATTACCCAAGGTTTATCGATCTCAGGGAGGAAGAGGTCAAAGATATCCCTCTCATGCAACCCTGCAACCACAAAGCAAGAAGTCTCTTGTGTCCCCAACACACCTAATAGGTGCACTAGTTCGGCGAAGAGATAGTGAAATACAGGTGGTATAAATAAGTATGAGCGAGTGGCAACGGCACCGGAAAAGTGCTTTGCCCGGGACAGTAAACAAGCAGTAGTAACGCGATGAAACGAGTAAACAAGCAGCGATAGCGATATTTAGGAACAAAGCCTAGGGATTACACTTTCACTAGTGGGCACTCTCAACATTGATCACATAACAGAATAGATAAATGCATACTCTACACTCTTGTTGGATGATGAACACATTGCGTAGGATTACACGAACCCTCAATGCCGGAGTTAACAAGCTCCACAATTCAATGTTCATATTTAAATAACCTTAGAGTGCAAGAAAGATCAACACGACTAAACCAAGTACTAACACAACATGCACACTCGTCACCTTCACGCTATGTAGGAGGAATAGATCACATCAATACTATCATAGCAATAGTTAACTTCACAATCTACAAGAGATCATGATCATAGCATACGCCAAGTACTAACACGGATGCACACACTCGTCACCATTACACCGTGCGGGAGGAATAAACTACTTTAATAACATCACTAGAGTAGCACATAGATAAACTGTGATACAAAACACATTGCAATCATAAAGAGATATAAATAAGCACTTCACTACGCCATTCATAACGGTGAGTAAGTATTACGTGAAATATAGCCTAAGAGACCCACACGGTGCACACACTGTCACCTTTACACACGTGGGACAAGGAGTCTCCGGAGATCACATAAGTAAAACTCACTTGACTAGCATAGTGACATCTAGATTACAAGCATCATCATATGAATCTCAATCATGTAAGGCAGCTAATGAGATTATTGTATTGAAGTACATAGGAGAGAGATGAACCACATAGCTACCGGTACAGCCCCGAGCCTCGATGGAGAACTACTCCCTCCTCATGGGAGCAGCAGCGGTGATGAAGATGGCGGTGGAGATGGCAGCGGTGTCGATGGAGAAGCCTTCCGGGGGCACTTCCCCGCTCCGGCAGGGTGCCGGAACAGAGACTCCTGTCCCCCAGATCTTGGCTTCGCGATGGCGGCGGCTCTGGAAGGTTTCTGTGGGTTTCGTCCTTCGTCGAATTCCGAGAATATTGCCCGAACAGCCTTTCTGGAACCAAAAACAACAGAAAACAGGAACTGGCACTGTGGCATCTTGTTAATAGGTTAGTTCCGGAAAATGCATGAAATCATCATAAAGTGCAAGCAAAACATGTAAGTATTGTCATAAAACAAGCATGGAACGACAGAAATTATGGATACGTCGGGGACGTATCAGCATCCCCAAGCTTAGTTCCTGCTCGTCCCGAGCAGGTAAACGATAAAAAGAATAATTTCTGTAGTGACATGCTACTTACATAACCTTGATCATACTATTACAAAGCATATGAAATGAATGAAGTGACTCAAGGCAATGATCTATAGTTGCTAACAAATAGATAACACATAGCAAAACTTTTCATGAATAGTACTTTCAAGACAAGTATCAAAAGTCTTGCACAAGAGTTAACTCATAAAGCAATAAGTTCAAAGTAAAGGCATCGAAGCAACACAAAGGAAGATATAAGTTTCAGCGGTTGCTTTCAACTTGTAACATGCATATCTCATGGATAATTGTCAACACAAAGTAATATGATGAATGCAAATAAGCAAGTATGTAAGAATCAATGTACGAGTTGACACAAGTGTTTGCTTCTAAGATGGAAGGAAATAGGTAAACTGACTCAACATAAAGTAAAAGAATGGCCCTTCAAAGAGGAAAGCATCGATTGCTATATTTGTGCTAGAGCTTTGGTTTTGAAAACATAAAGAGAGCATAAAAGTAAAGTTTTGAGAGGTGTTTGTTGTTGTCAACGAATGGTAGTGGGCACTCTAACCCCCTTGCTAGACAAACCTTCAAGAGCGGCTCCCATGAATTATTTTTATTTTTGGGTGGCACTCCTTCCAACCTTTCTTTCACAAACCATGGCTAACCGAATCCTCGGGTGCCTGCCAACAATCTCATACCATGAAGGAGTGCCTTTTTATTTTAGTTTCATTATGATGATGACACTCCTCCCAACCTTTGCTTACACAAGCCATGGCTGACCGAATCCTCGGGTGCCGTACAACAATCACATATCATGGATGAGTGTCTATTTTTGTTAATTAATTTGGGACTGGGAATCCCATTGCCAGCTCTTTTTGCAAAATTATTGGATAAGCGGATGAAGCCACTAGTCCATTGGTGAAAGTTGCCCAACAAGATTGAAAGATAAACACCACATACTTCCTCATGAGCTATAAAACATTGACACAAATCAGAGGTAATAAATTTTGAATTGTTTAAAGGTAGCACTCAAGCAATTTAATTTGGAATGGCAGGAAATACCACATAGTAGGTAGGTATGGTGGACACAAATGGCATAGTGGTTGGCTCAAGGTTTTGGATGCACGAGAAGTATTCCCTCTCAGTACAAGGCTTAGGCTAGCAAGGTTGTTTGAAGCAAACACAAGTATGAACTGGTACAGCAAAACTTACATAAGAACATATTGCAAGCATTATAATACTCTACACTGTCTTCCTTGTTGCTCAAACACTTTTACCAGAAAATATCTAGACCTTAAGAGAGATCAATTGTGCAAACCAATTTCAACAAGCTCTACAGTAGTTCTCCATTAATAGGCTTAGACTACATGAAAAAACTTAATCATGATCTACTTGAGAGCTCAAAACAATTGCCAAGTGTCAAATTACCCAAGACATATGAGGCATTTTCTGTTTCCAACCAAATATAAATAAGTGCAATAGCTTCCAACTTTTATCATTGAACATTAAAAGTAAAACGAAGAACACGAGTGTTCATATGAAAAAGCGGAGCGTGTATCTCTCCCACACAAGGATTGCTAGGATCCGATCTTATTCAAACATAAACAAAAATAAAACATACAGACGCTGCAAGTAAAGCACATATGATGTGACCGAATAAAAATATAGTTTCAGGGGAGGAACCTGATAAGTTGATGAAGAAGGGGATGCCTTGGGCATCCCCAAGCTTAGACGCTTGAGTCTTCTTGAAATATGCAGGGATGAACCACGGGGGCATCCCCAAGCTTAGACTTTTCACTCTTCTCGATCATATATCATCCTCCTCTCTTGACCCTTGAAAACTTCCTTCACACCAAACTTCTCATAAACTTCATTAGAGGGGTTAGTACTCAAAAATTTTGAATCCACCTTGGTCCTGTAGTGGCACATTGCAAGAACTCAATAAAACATTAGCTACAGCTTTCCACGTCTAGAAAACCTCGCTTAAAGTCCACAAGAGACAATGCAAAAAAAACAGAGACAAAATCTGCCAAAACAGAACAGCCAGTAAAGACGAATTTTAATAAAATACTTCCGTTGCTCAAATCAGAAAACTCGAAACTAATGAAAGTTTCGTACATATCTGGGGAACACGCACGTAAATTGGCACATTTTTCTGAGTTACATACAGGGAAAAAAGCCCAGATTCGTGACAGATAGAAATCTGTTTTTGCGCAGAAATCCAAATCTAGTATCAACCTTCGATTAGAGGCTTCACTTGGCACAACAAAACACAAAACTAAGATAAGGAGAGGTTGCTACAGTAGTAAACAACTTCCAAGACACAAATGTAAAACAAAGTACTGTAGCAAAACAACACATGGGTTATCTCCCAAGAAGTTGCTTTCTTTATAGCCATTAAGATGGGCTCAGCAGTTTTAATGATGCACTCGCAAGAAATAGTATTTGAAGCAAAAGAGAGCATCAAGAGGCAAATCCAAAACACATTTAAGTCTAACATGCTTCCTATGCAAAGGAATCTTGTACACAAATAAATTCATGAAGAACAAAGTGACAAGCATAAGAAGATAAAACAAGAATAACTTCAAAAATTTCAGCATATAGAGAGGTGTATTAGTACCATGAAAATTTCTACAACCATATTTTCCTCTCTCATAATAATTTTCAGTAGCTTCATGAACAAACTCAACAATATAACTATCACATGCAGCATACTTTTCATGATTTCCAAACACATAATTTTTATCAAGTTCAAGAATAGTGGAATTAAAACTTTCAAACTTACTTTTATTAATAATATAACAAGGTAGTTGATCAATCTCAATAGATATGGGACTCATAGAATAAGTCAAGAACTCTCCAATCCCATTTTCATTAGTAGTACAATTAATATTATCAAGTAACATGGGACCATCATCTAGAGCTTTATCATAGACATTTGCCAAACAAAATTCTTTAGTACCATGCATTTCGACATCGAGGCACAAACAAAGCATTATCATAAGATTTATCAAAGTAGCATGGATTATCATAGATAACAGTAGCATAATTATTCTCACAAGTATTACTCATAGGTACTATTTCAAGAGAATCCACATGAACATAACATTCAACCTCTTCCGGTAAGCATGGAGGACAATCAAATAGTGTAAGAGATAAAGAGTTACTCTCATTAGAAGGTTGGCATGGGTAGCTAATCCATTCTTCCTCCTTTTGTTCATCGCTCTTCTCTTCTTTTTCATTCAATGAGCTTTCAGGTTCATCAATTTCCTCCTCTTTTTCATCCAATGAGCTTTCAGGTTCATCAATTTCTTCTTCCATCGGTTCCTGCAAATTGTGAGTGCATTCTTGTGCATTAATGTGTCTCTCTTTATAATCAAGGATATAAGGATTCCTACTGTAGCATTCTATGCAAGAATTAAGGATAGTAGAGACATAATCTTTAAGGCCCTTACAAACAACACAAGTTTCATAATTCTCAACCATGAAGGATTCTATCTCGGAGGCTCCCATAAATAAGACAAATTGTTCTACCTCTTCGAACCCATAATGAATATAGCAATTCCGATTATAGTTCTTAATAAAAAATTCCTCACTAAAGCCACATTGAAATTTAAGATGTTTAGTATCCTGTTGAGAGCAACAGTTTATATCATGGCATTTAAGCAAGATTTTAGCAATTGTATTCAATTTTTCTATCATAGCACTCATTATTCTACCAGTTCTTGATTCTCTATAACAATTATAACATTCTATAAGCTCCAAGTAGGTTGTTGGTTCTCCCATAACAGCATTTTTTAATTTTTTGGTTTTTCAAATTTTTATGGATTTTTGGGTATATGAGACAAATAAAACAAGACAAAAATAAACTAAGCAAAAGTAAACTAAGCAAACTAATACTAGACAGAAATAAACTAAGCACAAATAAACTAGACAAAAGTAAACTATGCAAAACAAAGCAAAATAAAAACAGAGAGAGATGTAGAGTGTACTCCCCAGGTGAACTTATGAGTAGAGCTATGCCTCCCCGGCAACGGCGCCAGAAAAGTGCTTGATGTCTACGGGAGCTTCTATTCTTGTAGACAGTGTTGGGCCTCCAAGAGCAGAGGTTTGTAGAACAGCAGCAAGTTTCCCTTAAGTGGATTACCCAAGGTTTATCGATCTCAGGGAGGAAGAGGTCAAAGATATCCCTCTCATGCAACCCTGCAACCACAAAGCAAGAAGTCTCTTGTGTCCCCAACACACCTAATAGGTGCACTAGTTCGGCGAAGAGATAGTGAAATACAGGTGGTATAAATAAGTATGAGCAGTGGCAACGGCACCAGAAAAGTGCTTTGCCCAGGACAGTAAACAAGCAGTAGTAACGCAGTAAAACAGTAAACAAGCAGCGATAGCAGTATTTAGGAACAAGGCCTAGGGATTACACTTTCACTAGTGGACACTCTCAACATTGATCACATAACAGAATAGATAAATGCATACTCTACACTCTTGTTGGATGATGAACACATTGCGTAGGATTACACGAACCCTCAATGCCGGAGTTAACAAGCTCCACAATTCAATTTTCATATTTAAATAACCTTGGAGTGCAAGAAAGATCAACACGACTAAACCAAGTACTAACACAACATGCACACTGTCACCTTCACGCTATGTAGGAGGAATAGATCACATCAATACTATCATAGCAATAGTTAACTTCACAATCTACAAGAGATCATGATCATAGCATACGCCAAGTACTAACACGGATGCACACACTGTCACCATTACACCGTGCAGGAGGAATAAACTACTTTAATAACATCACTAGAGTAGCACATATATAAATTGTGATACAAAACACATTGCAATCATAAAGAGATATAAATAAGCACTTCACTACGCCATTCATAACAGTGAGTAAGTATTCTGTGAAATATAGCCTAAGAGACCCACACGGTGCACACACTGTCACCTTTACACACGTGGGACAAGGAGTCTCCGGAGATCACATAAGTAAAACTCACTTGACTAGCATAGTGACATCTAGATTACAAGCATCATCATATGAATCTCAATCATGTAAGGCAGCTCATGAGATTATTGTATTGAAGTACATAGGAGAGAGATGAACCACATAGCTACCGGTACAGCCCCGAGACTCGATGGAGAACTACTCCCTCCTCATGGGAGCAGTAGCGGTGATGAAGATGGCGGTGGAGATGGCAGCGGTGTCGATGGAGAAGCCTTCCGGGGGCACTTCCCCGCTCCGGCAGGGTGCCAGAACAGAGACTCCTGTCCCCCAGATCTTGGCTTCGCGATGGCGGCGGCTCTGGAAGGTTTCTGTGGGTTTCGTTCTTCGTCGAATTCCGAGAATATTGCCCGAACAGCCTTTCTGGAACCAAAAACAGCAGAAAACATGAACTGGCACTGTGGCATCTTGTTAATAGGTTAGTTCCGGAAAATGCATGAAATCATCATAAAGTGCAAGCAAAACATGTAAGTATTGTCATAAAACAAGCATGGAACGACAGAAATTATGGATACGTCGGGGACGTATCACGTATCGACTGCACGCATCAAGCTCTTTTTCTGGCGCCGTTGCCGGGGAGATCAAGACACGCTGCAAGGGGAGTCTCCACTTCCAATCTCTTTACTTTGTTTTTGTCTTGCTTTACTTTATTTACTGCTTTGTTTGCTTCTTATATCAAAAACACAAAAAAATTAGTTGCTAGTTTTACTTTATTTACTGTCTTGTTCTCCATATTAAAAACACAAAAAAATTAGTTACTTGCATTTACTTTATTTAGTTTGCTTTATTTACTACTGCTAAAATGGGTACTGTTGAGAATACTAAGTTGTGTGACTTCACTAGCATAAATAATAACGATTTCCTATGCACACCTATTGCTCCACCTGCTACTACAGCAGAATTCTTTGAAATTAAACCTGCTTTAATGAATCTTGTTATGAGAGAGCAATTTTCTGGTGTTAGTTCTGATGATGCTGCTGCCCATCTTAATAATTTTGTTGAACTATGTGAAATGCAAAAGTATAAGGATGTAGATGGTGACATTGTAAAATTAAAATTGTTTCCTTTCTCTTTAAGAGGAAGAGCTAAAGATTGGTTGCTATCTCTCGCCTAGAAATAGTATTGATTCATGGACTAAATGTAAGGATGCTTTTATTGGTAGATATTATCCTCCCGCTAAAATTATATCTTTGAGAAGTAGAATAATGAATTTTAAGCAATTAGATAATGAACATGTTGCTCAAGCATGGGAGAGAATGAAATCTTTTGTTAAGAATTGCCCAACCCATGGATTGACTACTTGGATGATCATCCAAACCTTTTATGCAGGATTGAATTTTTCTTCGCG
Organism: Lolium rigidum; assembly: GCF_022539505.1. NCBI lineage: Eukaryota > Viridiplantae > Streptophyta > Magnoliopsida > Poales > Poaceae > Lolium > Lolium rigidum. The sequence goes on from NC_061508.1 coordinate 279,558,491, forward strand.
GAACTTATTGGATTCAGCTGCTGGAGGTACCTTTATGTCCATCACTTTGGGGGCGTGTAACATCCCAAGTTTCAACAATAATAAAATCAAGAGAGAGTTTCAATTACTCAAAATTTGCAACAAACAAAAACTTTTTATATGCATATAGTGCCACATATAGTCTCATGCATTTGAGTGAATTTCTTTTGTGCAATTGCCATGATGAGTGCTAGTATGATGATCAATTGCTATTAAACCCTAAACCAAGATCATAAAACCCTAATTTGAGAAGAAAAGAGGAAAATGAGAAAAATCTATTTCTCCCTTACATACACATTATGCCAAATTGCAAATCTTCACCCTAGGCCATAATTGCTTGCTCTCTTGCTTGTAGAATACTTAAATATGATAAACTAACACAATAGCATCTTTGAAACAAGAATCAAACCAAAGGAAATCTCAAAATCTTCACACATATGATAATGGTCATATGTCACCAAAATATTTTCTTCACTACTTTACCCCTCTGGTTTTCTTTATTCCTAAACTAAACTTGGTCAACCAAAGCCATGTCATCAAAGACCATGTCAAGGTGAGTAACTTTCATGTTGACCCCCATTGCCAGAGTTGACTAGGTTGACCAGTATGAATGTGACAAGTAGTGATGTTGAAACAAAGAGAAGATCATCTCACTTTTGCCATTTTGCAAATCAACTCCAAAATGAACCCAACCACCACCAAACCAACCTATAATTAATATGTTTGAGTTCTACCAAAGAGATTTTCGAAATTCAAATTCAAAGTTCTTGCGGGCATTATGCCGAACACCTTGCAGGCAACTTTCCAGAATTGTGTTACACCCTATTACACACTGGTTTCTTGCCTAAACCACTTTCAATTCGTGATCATAAGGTTCCTCTGCAACCCCTGCATCAAGCCCCGTCCTTGCCATCGTCGTTTAAAGTGAGAAAATGGCAGCACCAGCCCCATGCCGTGCCATGCTATCCACCTTTGGCATCCCTCTCTCTGGCCTCCCTCTCAACTCTTCTCCTTGTCCTGGAGCATCTCCACAGCTGGCTGATCATGACCATGCACGGCCGAGCCTCGCGCACGCACGGCATTGGCCAAGCCAGCCACGCCCTGCACGCCCAAAACCTTGCCAGTCGACGCGGTGAGCGCGCCCTGGACGCGCCAGTACGTCGCGCGCTCGAGCGACGTCGTCCTCCCCCTGCATCCCTACCGCTGCGTCGAGCATCTACTCCATGCCCTCTACCATCTAGCCACACTCGAACGACTGCGGATGCCTCGTCACCGTCGTCCTCGCCGGCGAAGTACCGCGGGTACCGAAATGATCACCGCACGCGCCCGAACGATTCCGTCGTCCTCTCGCTGCGCTCTCTGCACCTTGAGCATCGCCAGGACACGGCCTATCACTAGACGTCCTCCACTTGCCCTTTGGATCGCTACAAGAGCCACGCCATGGCCGCTCCTCCACAACACACTCGGCCACCTCCCGCACGCTATAAATAGAGACGATCGGCTCCTCCTCTCTTCACACAACTCACTCCCCTCTCCTCACTGAGCAATCTCCCCCAACCAATTTCACCTCTCACCGCCGGAGCTGCTCGAATCGCAAGCTCGAGTCCGCCGGAGCCCGCGGAAGCTCTGCTTCGCCTGGAGCCTCGCCGAGCTCCACCACTGCACCAGGGGCTTCCTCATCGACTACCACTTCTCCGCGCAGCTTGCCCACCACCTGCAACGGCCTGGTATGCTCTCCGACCCCCCAGTCACGCCGCCGGCACGTCGGGATCCCGTCGGAGACGACGACGATCCTCGACCACCCGATCTGTTTCTAATCCGACGGTTTGCAGCACGCGTACCGTTTCGCTCGACTAAGAGCCACTGACGGGTGGCCCCCACCTCGTCAGGGCGGCCCAGTTGCACCAGTTGCTTGTTGGGCTGCGCAGTGAAATTTAAAACCGTTTCGGCCCAATAGTGTTTCCCGCCTAGCCCAAGTTTTCAAATCTAGTTTTATTCAAACTGAAATTTGTCCTGCAGATGCTTTAGTAATTTTTGAATAATTTGAAATCTACCAAACCAAATCTAGCAAGTTTTATACCGTTGGAAAGCTAATGAATTTATCTATCCAATGCCACTAGTCCCATCTCCAAATTCGTGGTATATTTAAAATGCTAAAAATAACAAGTCAGGGACTTTTGCAACTTGAAACTTAATTTAAAATTCAACCAAATTTGATTTTGAGTTGATTCCAACTCTCATAAATCACAATTGATGTTCTTTAATTGTTTATGTAATAATATAGCCAAGTTGTTTGCATGATCATGTACTGGATCAAAATAGTGGCTATGTAGCCATTACTAGTGCATTAAATTTTGGAATTCAAACTCAACAAATGAGATGAGAGCTACTCTCTCATTTAAATCTTGATCCTAAGTAATATAACCAGGGGGAATGACTTAGGCTAATAAACCTATGATAATTATTACTTAGAGATTTTAATTCATTTACATGATAGTATTAAACTTTGTGAAGTGTAGCACCTCAATTAAATTATACTCACATATAATAGATATGGAATGTTGACTTTGGTCAACCTATATCTCATACCTGATTATTATATGAAGAGATTAAATCTTAATGGATGTAATAAGAAGAAATTAATTTCTCTAAGGATCTAAATACCAAATTAAAGAAATAAGAATAATGAGAGGAAATTATTTATCTCTTAAGTAAGAATCAATCAAGTAATCCACCATGCCATGTTTGATTGATGATAGGATTTGTGTGTGAACTCTTTTGAGTGTTTTTAGTTTAGTATGTGAGCTTGGTTTAGTATTTATACCTCGTATTCGTATATAGATGCTAGTAACGAGGAGTATCAAGAGGAGGAAGCCTACTCCCAAGAAGAAGAGGAGAACTTCGATAACTACTCTGCTCAAGGCAAGCTAATACTCTTGCTAGCCACCCTAATGCAAAGCTCTACAAGAGCAAGGCACCATCACCCCTTTAATTTTATGTATTTACCTATCCCATGTTTTTACCTTGCAAGTATTTTGCTTATTTACTTCAAAGTACTTTTTGATTTATGATTCACTTGGTATAGAGTAGAACAAGATTAAAGGTTAGCTTAGAAACACTCAAAGCTAGATAGCACCCCTCATGAAATAGTTGCTAGTGCTAATCAAATAAAATTTGACTACTCTAGATGGGAACATGTGACTTTGAAATGAATTTGAAACCTTGGAATGATGAGTCATTCCATTGAATGATTTTGAAGGTGAATAAGACCAAGAGAAGATGGGGATTTTTGATATAAAACTCGATATGGGTTTGAATGCGATACCCTTCCAATTATACAAGTACCCCCACAATACCTGATTATGGGTAGGGCTTAACTAGAAACTTGTGTATTTTAGTATGGGTTCCCTCTAAACAAGCATCATAGGGGTTACGCCGAGGCTGCCTCCGTATATGAGAAATGATGTGAATATGAGGTGAATGTACGACCCAAGCCCCGTGCGGTTCCCGGGTTAACGGTTGGTTTTCACCGGGAGGCCAAGCTCATGGGGAGAGGTGCCTATACTAGGACATATAAGTGAAAGGTTAAGGTTGATGATCCGCGTACTCGAGTTACGATGATTCGGGGTTATCCTCGACGGATGTAATCAAAAGTTGTGGCACAAGAGTACAACCTCTCGCGAGTGTTAAACCTATTCGAATAGTCGTGTCCGCGGTTATGGACGGTTGGAAAGGCCATACTATTTCCGTTATCAGAATTTTGAAAAGGAATGATGAATTTGAATGGTGATTTGACTTGGATCCCAAATGAATTGTGGGAATGACACTAATGTTCCCACTTGAGTTAGTCTAGCAAATGATGGGTCTTTACTAAATGTTTATCAAATTAAACTTGGCTTTATGCAAATAAACCTAGAGCTTAGCACCCCTTACTACACTAGATATACTTTTATCTTAGCATTAGTTTGCGAGTACTTTAAAGTACTCATGGCTTTGCCCTGGCTATTCAAATGCCAGACTTTGAAGAGGAGCAACAGTATCAGGATGACGGACAACAGGACGTTTACGATAACTAGGATCGTCTTCTAACGTCAAGCGTTGCCTGTGGAATAAATAGTCCACTACTACTACGCTTCCGCTGTTTAGTTGTGATGTTGAACAATCTATTTGTGTAATATTGGATCATGTGATCCCTTGTTGTAAGACATTATGTGTTGTAATAAATGATGACTCTGAACTACTTACTATTATGTCTCGCAAAAACAATCTTCCTGGGATTGCGATGTATGATGTAATAGGGCATCCGGACTTAAAAATCCGGGTGTTGACAAGTTGGTATCAGAGCCATTGTTTGACCTTAGGAGACCCTAGTTAGAATGGACGTTTGACAAACTTAGTTTTAAATATAAGGAATTAAATAGTTATGAAAAATACAATCATACCCTTACCTTTGAGATCTTTTTAAACTAGCCAATTCATGCTCTTAATTATAAAGTTACTTAAAATTTTGAACACTTGCACCTCTCTAACTTGCTCATCAATCCCTCTACAGATGGAGCCTATCATCCCACTGGAGCCCTTCATCCAGACCCAAGTGTACGAGCTGGCGAACGGGGGAGATCTCATCTTTGAGAGGGATCTGTTTGCCCTCTCAGAGTTCCTCGAACGCTCGCCTCCCGTGTTCTACGGGGGCCAGATCGCTGATCAGACCGGAGGCCAACTCCAATGGATCATCATGGCCAACCTCCCCGGAAAGCCGGAGTCACCCATGTTCCGCCAGATTCAGTTCTCTCTCCGAGAGAACACCTGGGTGGATGGACTCGCCCGCGCTCTACAGGAGGGTCTCGCTCGCCTGTGCGGGCAAAACTCGGTGGCGATTGAAGGGGAACGCTTTGCACACTTTGCAAGGCACTCCTCTCTTGGGCTGCCCATCAGCCTGCCGTTCCACCCCGTGCTGAGGCACCACGTGGATCATCTCGACTTCATGCTGTTCGAGACCCGTGCTGAGCTGGACAACTCCCGCGCATTCTCCAACAGCACCCACCTCCAGCTGGTTCAGCAGGCGGAGACCATCAAGGTCATCGCCAAGGAGCGTAGGACTCTCCGCCAGCTGGTCTCAAAGAAGGAATACACCATCAACCGCCTCAAGGCCAAGATCGCCGTCCTGAAGGAGACCATCGCCACTCAGGCGGAGCAACTCCAAGGTCTGGAAGGAGAAGGTGAGGGAGAAGACATCCAAGGGGATGGCTACTCCTACGTCAGCAATGATAATGACTACGAGGAGGAAGATGAGGGAGATCTGGACTTCCACCAGCACCGCTCGCCGGGATGGACACCACCTTCCCGCTCCGCATCGATGGATAGTAGTTCCGTCTGAGCACTTGCGTCTCGTGATATGTATCGGTCCTTTGTACCCGCCCCATGTATCGTAGATTGTTGAAAGGGTTCTTCAAACCCTCCGGATTGTTGGCTTGTAATAATTGCTACCTCCATGACTATGCTTGTGTGTGTATTATTATTATTTTATGAATCAAGTTTAAATTGTGTGAATTTATCCCAAAATGAGCCATCGAAATTTCCCTCTCGTCTCATTATCCATATCCCTGTTCAGATGGCACCTCCAACTCGCAACATGACTCAGGAGGCGATGATGCAGATGTTGCAACAAATGTTGGCTGATAGAGAGGTTGAGAGAGCTGAACGGCAAGCCAACCTAGTTGTACTTCAACAGCTGGCACAGAACAATCAGGGCCACGGAAACCATGACCACCCTGGGTCAAAGCTGAAAAACTTTCAGAACACCAACCCACCGGTGTTTAGCAAGACGGAGGAACCCCTTGATGCCGACGATTGGCTCCAGACTATGGAGAACAATCTTGAAGTGGCCGGAGTGGAGGAGAATGACAAAGTACTATTCGCCACCCACTATCTGGGCAGACCTGCACGTGCCTGGTGGACAAGTGCTCGCGCATTGAATGCGGGGCAAATGATGACTTGGGCAGATTTCAAGCTCAAGTTTAGCAAGTATCACGTGCCACCGGGTCTCATCAAGAAGATGCGGGATGAGTTCCGCGAACTGAAGCAAGGCCGTCTAACCGTGGTGGAATACCGCGACAAATTCCTCACTTTGTCAAGGTACGCCCCGGATGAGACCGACACCAACGAGAAGAGGAAGGAGAGGTTCCTGAATGGACCGCACGATGAGATGCGGACGGTGCCGATCAACATCCCCTTTGCCGATCCGGAAGCCCTCGTTGACTCCGCCATCCGGATGGAGGGAAAGATCCATCAGGCCAATGAAAACCGCAAGCGCCGCATGATGAATCGAGTGGGCCCAGCAACACCCACAAGTATCGCCCCAGCTCGAGTGGAGGGTTTGCCCCAAGAAACAACAAGCCCCCGATGCAGAATTCACGTCCGGGTTATCAGAACCGGAGTGGAGGAAACCCCAAGCCAGGAGGCCACCACAACAACAGCAACTACTACTACAACAACAACAACTTCAACCGCGCTCCACCTCGAGCCCCCAACCACAACAACAACACCTCCAACACTGCTCCAAGGACTGGGAGCAACGCTGTTCCCATCACTCCCAAGGACAAGTCCACCATCACTTGTTACGAGTGCGGAGTGGTGGGGCACTACTCCAACGAGTGCCCCAAGCGACTCGCCAAGACTGCCGCCAACACCTCTGGCCCCGCTCAGCAGCAGCGCCGTGTCGCCAACAACAATAAGTTCACCCCCAACAACCCGAACAACCGTAGCGGCCGCCTCTTTCACATGAGTGCGGAAGAAGCTCAGGAAGCCCCGGATGTCGTGCTGGGTATGTTCTCTGTTAACTCAATACCTGCAAGAGTGCTGTTTGATTCTGGAGCATCGCATTCGTTTGTTACTGAAGATTTTGCATGCACTAGTAAGATTCAACCTATCAGTTTGAAGCATGTCATGATAGTTCAAATACCTGGATCAACCACTAAAGCTAGAAAAATTTGCAAAGATGTTCCTATCAGAATTCATGAAATAGAATTTTATGCAAATTTGATTGTTCTGGGAACAAAAGGTTTGGAAGTAGTACTAGGTATGGACTAGATGTCGAAACATCATGGGCTGATTGATTGTGCCAAGAAGGCCATCACCATGACTAGTAGCACCGGAATATTAGTCAAGCACATATCTGAAAGACTACCCAGAAAGTTTACCTGCAACCAAAGTCTAGCTAAACCCACCTTGGATCAGATCAGGGTCGTTTGTCGATACCCCGATGTGTTTCCTGATGATCTACCCGGTATGCCCCCAGATCGGGATATCGAGTTTATCATTGAGTTAATCCCGAGAACTGGACCTATAGCCCGAGAGAGCCTATAGTATGAACCCGGCAGAGTTAGTGGAACCGAAGAAGCAACTGGATGATATGCTATTCAAGGGTCCGATTAGGCCAAGTGCGTCACCTTGGAGATCACCGAGCTTTGTTTGTGGACAAGAAGGATGGTGCAAATTGTTTATGTACGGATTATCGTAAACTTAACGATGTCACCATCAAGAACAAATATCCCTTGCCGAAGATAGAAGATCTGTTTGACCAACTGACCGGTGCCAAAGTGTTCTCGAAGATTGATCTGCGAACTGGTTACCATCAACTGAAGATTCGTGCCACCTATATCCCCAAAACTGCTTTCACCACCAGATATGGATTGTATGAGTACAATGTCATGTCATTTGGATTGACCAACGCCCCCGCTTATTTCATGAATCTCATGAATAAGGTCTTCATGAACTTCCTGGATAAGTTTGTCGTTGTTTTCATCGACGACATCCTTATCTACTCCAAATCGAAGAAGAGCATGAGCAACACTTGGAAGTGGTCTTAGATACCCTTCGGGAGCATCGGTTGTACGCCAAGTTCGAGCAAGTGCGAGTTCTGGTTGAAGGAAGTAGGATTCCTGGGACACATCTTGTCCGCCGGAGGAATTGCCGTTGACCCCTCGAAGATTAAGACTGTTGAAGAATGGAAAGCCCCAACCACCCAGACTGAGGCCCGTGCATTTCTCGGATTGGCAGGATATTACCGCCGATTCGTTGAAGGATTCTCAAGCATAGCCAGACCGATGACTCAATTGTTGAAGAAGGACAAGAAGTTCGAATGGACGGACAAGTGTGAAGAGAGTTTCCAACGGCTCAAGAGCAGATCGACTTCAGCCCCAATACTGATCATGCCGGACATCACCAAACCATTTGATGTGTATTGTGATGCCTCCAAGATTGGTCTTGGATTTGTGTTGATGCAAGAAGGGAAAGTGATATCTTACCTGTCAAGGCAACTGAAGCAGCATGAACAGAACTATCCAACCCATGACTTAGAGCTAGCAGCCGTGGTTTTAGCACTGAAAGTATGGCGTCATTACCTCATGGGTAATCGATGCGAGATCTATTCAGATCACAAGAGCTTGAAGTATATCTTCACTCGGAAGGAGCTGAACATGAGGCGAGAGAAGATGGTTAGAGCTAATCAAGGATTACGATATGGAAATTCACTACCACCCCGGCAAGGCCAATGTGGTAGCGGATGCTTTGAGTAGACTCGCCGTGCCGCTTGAACTCCATGATCGCAGAAGAGCAACCTAGCCTGTTTCAAGAGTTTGAACAGTTTAGAATGGAGCTAGTAAGTGAAGGATTTCTCGCAAGCATTGAACTTCAACCCACCCTGATGAGTCAAATCAAGGAAGCCCAGAAGGGAAATGCAAGCATTGACGGGATCAAGAGCCAAATAGCTGCAGGAAAAGCACCGGGATTCACTGTTGATGAAGAAGGAGTGCTATGGTACAACGGACACCTTTGTGTGCCGTCAGATTCAGAGTTGAAGCAAGTCATTCTGAAAGAAGCTCATGACACCCTTTACTCCATTCACCCCGGAGGTACCAAGATGTACCAAGATTTGAAGGAACAATTTTGGTGGCATGGAATGAAGAGAGAAATAGGGAGCTACATCGCCAAGTGTGACATCTGTCAAAGAGTCAAGGCAGAACATCAACGCCCCGCAGGACTGTTGCAACCCCTACAGATTCCCGAATGGAAGTGGGATTCTGTCGGAATGGACTTCATCACCGGACTACCCAAATCTAGTAAAGGAAATGATTCTATCCGGGTAGTGGTCGACGGGTTGACCAAAGTCGCCCACTTCATCCCCGTCAAGACCACCTATCAAGGACCAAGACTTGCAGAGTTATATATCTCACGGATAGTCAGCCTGCACGGAACACCGAAGTCGATAGTATCCGATAGAGGATCCCAATTCACCTCCAGATTCTGGCAGAAAGTACATGAAGGACTCGGAACCCGGCTGAATTTCAGCACCGCCTATCACCCGCAGACGGATGGACAGACTGAACGAGTCAACCAGATACTAGAAGATATGTTGAGAGCATGTGTGCTAGAGTATGGATCCAAGTGGGAAGACTGCTTGCCGTACGCAGAATTCTCGTACAACAACAGCTACCAAGCCATTTTGCAAATGGCCCCCTTTGAAGCACTGTACGGAAGGAAGTGCCGTACCCCTCTGAATTGGTCGGAAGTCGGAGAGAGTCAAGTCTTTGGACCAGATATTCTCCGAGAAGCTGAAGAGAAGGTTCACAAGATCCGCGAGTACCTCAAGACCGCTCAATCAAGACATAAGAGCTACGCCGACAAGAGACGCCGAGAGATGACCTTCGAGATCGGAGATTTCGTATATCTCAAAGTGTCCCCCCTTAAAGGAATGCAGAGATTCCAGCTTAGAGGAAAGCTTGCACCCCGATATGTCGGACCTTTCAAAGTCCCGAGTCGCCGAGGAGAAGTGTCCTATCAAGCTCGGAGTTACCGGAAGAAATGTCAGCGGTGCACAATGTGTTTCACATCTCGTTACTCCGGAAATGCTTAGAGGTACCTGAGAAGACCGAGGTTTTCAAGAACATCAACCATCAAGCTGTGGATATCAACTCAGATCTGACATACCGCGAAGTACCTATTCGCATCCTGGAAGAAGCCTTCAGAACCACCCGTACCCGGAGTATCAAGTTTCTGAAGATCCAATGGAGTAACCACACCGAAGAAGAAGCCACTTGGGAGAGAGAAGACTTCATGAAGACGAGTACCCAGATCTCTTTAGTACCTAGTTTTCTTTAAGATCTCGGGACGAGATCTTTTGTAAGGGGGAAGGGTTTGTAACATCCCAAGTTTCAACAATAATAAAATCAAGAGAGAGTTTCAATTACTCAAAATTTGCAACAAACAAAAACTTTTTATATGCATATAGTGCCACATATAGTCTCATGCATTTGAGTGAATTTCTTTTGTGCAATTGCCATGATGAGTGCTAGTATGATGATCAATTGCTATTAAACCCTAAACCAAGATCATCAAACCCTAATTTGAGAAGAAAAGAGGAAAATGAGAAAAATCTATTTCTCCCTTACATACACATTATGCCAAATTGCAAATCTTCACCCTAGGCCATAATTGCTTGCTCTCTTGCTTGTAGAATACTTAAATATGATAAACTAACACAATTGCATCTTTGAAACAAGAATCAAACCAAAGGAAATCTCAAAATCTTCACACATATGATAATGGTCATATGTCACCAAAATATTTTCTTCACCACTTTGCCCCTCCTTATCTTTCTATTCCTAAACTAAACTTGTTCAACCAATGCCATGTCATCCAAGACCTTGTCAAGGTGAGCAACTTTCATGTTGACCACCAATGCTAGAGTTGACTAGGTTGACCGAGTATGAATGTGACAAGTAGTGATGTTGAAACAAAGAGAAGATCATCTCACTTTTGCCATTTTGCAAATCAACTCCAAAATGAACCCAACCACCACCAAACCAACCTATAATTAATATGTTTGAGTTCTACCAAAGAGATTTTCGAAATTCAAATTCAAAGTTCTTGCGGGCATTATGCCGAACACCTTGCAGGCAACTTTCCAGAATTGTGTTACACCCTATTACACACTGGTTTCTTGCCTAAACCACTTTCAATTCGTGATCATAAGGTTCCTCTGCAACCCCTGCATCAAGCCCCGTCCTTGCCATCGTCGTTTAAAGTGAGAAAATGGCAGCACCAGCCCCATGCCGTGCCATGCCATCCACCTTTGGCATCCGTCTCTCTGGCCTCCCTCTCAACTCTTCTCCTTGTCCTGGAGCATCTCCACAGCTGGCTGATCATGACCATGCACGGCCGAGACTAGCGCACACACGGCATTGGCCAAGCCAGACACGCCCTGCACGCCCAAAACCTTGCCAGTCGACGCGGTGAGCGCGCCCTGGACGCGCCAGTACGTCGCGCGCTCGAGCGACGTCGTCCTCCCCCTGCATCCCTACCACTGCGTCGAGCATCTACTCCATGCCCTCTACCATCTAGCCACACTCGAACGACTGCGGATGCCTCGTCACCGTCGTCCTCGCCGGCGAAGTACCGCGGGTACCGAAATGATCACCGCACGCGCCCGAACGATTCCGTCGTCCTCTCGCTGCGCTCTCTGCACCTTGAGCATCGCCAGGACACGGCCTATCACTAGCCGTCCTCCACTTGCCCTTTGGATCGCTACAAGAGCCACGCCATGGCCGCTCCTCCACAGCACACTCGGCCACCTCCCGCACGCTATAAATAGAGACGATCGGCTCCTCCTCTCTTCACACAACTCACTCCCCTCTCCTCACTGAGCAATCTCCCCCAACCAATTTCACCTCTCACCGCCGGAGCTGCTCGAATCGCGAGCTCGAGTCCGCCGGAGCCCGCGGAATCTCGCGCCGCTCGGAGCCTCGCCGAGCTCCACCACTGCACCAGGGGCTTCCTCATCGACTACCACTTCTCCGCGCAGCTTGCCCACCACCTGCAACGGCCTGGTATGCTCTCCGACCCCCCAGTCACGCCGCCGGCACGTCGGGATCCCGTCGGAGACGACGACGATCCTCGACCACCCGATCTGTTTCAAATCCGACGGTTTGCAGCACGCGTACCGTTTCGCTCGACTAAGAGCCACTGACGGGTGGCCCCCACCTCGTCAGGGCGGCCCAGTTGCACCAGTTGCTTGTTGGGCTGCGCAGTGAAATTTAAAACCGTTTCGGTCCAATAGTGTTTCCCGCCTAGCCCAAGTTTTCAAATCTAGTTTTATTCAAACTGAAATTTGTCCATGAGATGCTTTAGTAATTTTTGAATAATTTGAAATCTACCAAACCAAATCTAGCAAGTTTTATACCGTTGGAAAGCTAATGAATTTATCTATCCAATGCCACTAGTCCCATCTCCAAATTCGTGGTATATTTAAAATGCTAAAAATAACAAGTCAGGGACTTTTGCAACTTGAAACTTAATTTAAAATTCAACCAAATTTGATTTTGAGTTGATTCCAACTCTCATAAATCACAATTGATGTTCTTTAATTGTTTATGTAATAATATAGCCAATTTGTTTGCATGATCATGTACTGGATCAAAATAGTGGCTATGTAGCCATTACTAGTGCATTAAATTTTGGAATTCAAACTCAACAAATGAGATGAGAGCTACTCTCTCATTTAAATCTTGATCCTAAGTAATATAACCAGGGGGAATGACTTAGGCTAATGAACCTCTGATAATTATTACTTAGAGATTTTAATTCATTTACATGATAGTATTAAACTTTGTGAAGTGTAGCACCTCAATTAAATTATACTCACATATAATAGATATGGAATGTTGACTTTGGTCAACCTATATCTCATACCTGATTATTATATGAAGAGATTAAATCTTAATGGATGTAATAAGAAGAAATTAATTTCTCTAAGGATCTAAATACCAAATTAAAGAAATAAGAATAATGAGAGGAAATTATTTATCTCTTAAGTAAGAATCAATCAAGTAATCCACCATGCCATGTTTGATTGATGATAGGATTTGTGTGTGAACTCTTTTGAGTGTTTTTAGTTTAGTATGTGAGCTTGGTTTAGTATTTATACCTCGTATTCATATATAGACGCTAGTAATGAGGAGTATCAAGAGGAGGAAGCCTACTCCCAAGAAGAAGAGGAGAACTTCGATAACTACTCTGCTCAAGGCAAGCTAATACTCTTGCTAGCCACCCTAATGCAAAGCTCTACAAGAGCAAGGCACCATCACCCCTTTAATTTTATGTATTTACCTATCCCATGTTTTTACCTTCAAAGTATTTTGCTTATTTACTTCAAAGTACTTTTTGATTTATGATTCACTTGGTATAGAGTAGAACAAGATTAAAGGTTAGCTTAGAAACACTCAAAGCTAGATAGCACCCCTCATGAAATAGTTGCTAGTGCTAATCAAATAAAATTTGACTACTCTAGATGGGAACATGTGACTTTGAAATGAATTTGAAACCTTGGAATGATGAGTCATTCCATTGAATGATTTTGAAGGTGAATAAGACCAAGAGAAGATGGGGATTTTTGATATAAAACTGATATGGGTTTGAATGCGATACCCTTCCAATTATACAAGTACCCCCACAATACCTGATTATGGGTAGGGCTTAACTAGAAACTTGTGTATTTTAGTATGGGTTCCCTCTAAACAAGCATCATAGGGGTTACGCCGAGGCTGCCTCCGTATATGAGAAATGATGTGAATATGAGGTAAATGTACGACCCAAGCCTCGTGCGGTTCCGGGTTAACGGTTGGTTTTCACTTGGGAGGCCAAGCTCATGGGGAGAGGTGCCTATACTAGGACATATAAGTGAAAGGTTAAGGTTGATGATCCGCGTACTGAGTTACGATGATTCGGGGTTATCCTCGACGGATGTAATCAAAAGTTGTGGCACAAGAGTACAACCTCTGCAGAGTGTTAAACCTATTCGAATAGCCGTGTCCGCGGTTATGGACGGTTGGAAAGGCCATACTATTTCCGTTATCAGAATTTTGAAAAGGAATGATGAATTTGAATGGTGATTTGACTTGGATCCCAAATGAATTGTGGGAATGACACTAATGTTCCCACTTGAGTTAGTCTAGCAAATGATGGGTCTTTACTAAATGTTTATCAAATTAAACTTGGCTTTATGCAAATAAACCTAGAGCTTAGCACCCCTTACTACACTAGATATAGTTTTATCTTAGCATTAGTTTGCGAGTACTTTAAAGTACTCATGGCTTTGCCCTGGCTATTCAAATGCCAGACTTTGAAGAGGAGCAACAGTATCAGGATGACGGACAACAGGACGTCTACGATAACTAGGATCGTCTTCTAACGTCAAGCGTTGCCTGTGGAATAAATAGTCCACTACTACTACGCTTCCGCTGTTTAGTTGTGATGTTGAACAATCTATTTGTGTAATATTGGATCATGTGATCCCTTGTTGTAAGACATTATGTGTTGTAATAAATGATGACTCTAAACTACTTACTATTATGTCTCGCAAAAACAATCTTCCTGGGATTGCGATGTATGATGTAATAGGGCATCCGGACTTAAAAATCCGGGTGTTGACAGGGCGGCAACAAAGCTTCTTGATGATATGATGACAAATTACTCTGAATGGCACACGGAAAGAGCTCCACAAGGTAAGAAGGTAAATTCTGTTGAAGAAACCTCCTCCTTGAGTGATAAGATTGATGCTATTATGTCTATGCTTGTGAATGGTAGATCTAATGTTGATCCTAATAATGTTCCTTTAGCTTCATTGGTTGCCCAAGAAGAACATGTTGATGTGAATTTCATTAAAAGTAATAATTTCAACAACAATGCTTATAGGAATAATTCTGGTAACAACTATAGGCCATATCCTGCTAATGGTAATTCTTATGGTAGATATGAGGAAAAGATGCTAGAAATTGAAAGATCCACTAAGAGCTTTATGCAATCACAATATGAGCAAAATCAATTGTTTACTAAAACTATGAATGAACAATCTACCTTGTTGAAAAATATAGGAAATCAACTTGAAAATTTGAATATGAAGATTTCGGGTTTGCAAACTAAGATTTCAAATGCTGAAAACCGAATCTCATACATGTCTGCGTCACAATCCTCCTTAATTAATAGAATGGCTGCTAAACCTGAGGATATTGATAATAAAATTGTTACTACAGCAAATGCCATCCAAGTTCGAATTAATGAGAATATTAGATTGATGGCCGAATTGCATGCTAGGTGGGAAAGAGAAGAAAACGAAAAACTAGCTAAAGAGTATAATGTAGCTAAAGTTTGGACTATTACCACTGATACATCTCCGACGTATCGATAATTTCTTATGATCCATGCCATATTATTGATGATACCTACATGTTTTATGCACACTTTATGTCATATTCGTGCATTTTCTGGAACTAACCTATTAACAAGATGCCGAAGTGCCGATTCTTGTTTTCTGCTGTTTTTGGTTTCGAAATCCTAGTAACGAAATATTCTCGGAATTGGACGAAATCAAGACCCGGGGGCCTATTTTCCCACGAACCTTCCGGAAGACCGAAGAGCATACGAAGTGGGGCCACGAGGTGGCCAGACCACAAGGCGGCGCGGCCAAGGGGGGGCCGCGCCGCCCTGTGGTGTGGGCCCCTCGTCAGCCCTCCGACTCTGCCCTTCCGCCTACTTAAAGCCTCCATCGCGAAACCCCTGAGGCAAAGAACCACGATACGGAAAACCTTACTGAGACGCCGCCGCCGCCAATCCCATCTCGGGGGATTCTGGAGATCTCCTCCGGCACCCTGCCGGAGAGGGGATTCATCTCCCGGAGGACTCTACGCCGCCATGGTCGCCTCCGGAGTGATGAGTGAGTAGTTCACCCCTGGACTATGGGTCCATAGCAGTAGCTAGATGGTTGTCTTCTCCTCATTGTGCTTCATTGTTGGATCTTGTGAGCTGCCTAACATATGTGTTTGTTGGGATCCGATGGATAGAGAATACCATGTTATGTTAATTATCAAGTTATTGCATATGTGTTGTTTATGATCTTGCATGCTCTCCGTTATTAGTAGAGGCTCTGGCCAAGTTGATGCTAGTAACTCCAAGAGGGAGTATTTATGCTCGATAGTGGGTTCATGCCCGCATTGACACCGGGACAGTGATGAGAAAGTTCTAAGGTTGTGCTTGTCTTGTTGCCACTAGGGATACAACATTGATGCTATGTCCGAGGATGTAGTTATTGATTACATTACGCACCATACTTAATGCAATTGTCTGTTGCTTTGCAACTTAATACTGGAAGGGGTTCGGACGATAACCTGAAGGTGGACTTTTTAGGCATAGATGCAATTGGATGGCGGTCTATGTACTTTGTCGTAATGCCCAATTAAATCTCACTATACTTATCATGACATGTATGTGCATTGTTATGCTCTCTCTATTTGTCAATTGCCCGACTATAATTTGTTCACCCAACATGCTTTTATCTTATGGGAGAGACACCTCTAGTGAACTGTGGACCCCGGTCCATTCTTTTAATACTCGAAATACAAATCTGCTGCAATACTTGTTTTTACTTGTTTTCTCTCGCAAACAATCATCTTCCACACAATTCGGTTAATCCTTTGTTACAGCAAGCCGGTGAGATTGACAACCTCACTCGTTTCGTTGGGGCAAAGTACTTTGGTTGTGTTGTGCAGGTTCCACGTTGGCGCCGGAATCCCCGGTGTTGCGCCGCACTACATCCCGCCGCCATCAACCTTCAACGTGCTTCTTGGCTCCTCCTGGTTCGATAAACCTTGGTTTCTTTCCGAGGGAAAACTTGCTGCTGTGCGCATCATACCTTCCTCTTGGGGTTGCCCAACGAACGTGTGAAATACACGCCATCAAGCATATTTTCTGGCGCCGTTGCCGGGGAGATCAAGACACGCTGCAAGGGGAGTCTCCACTTCTCAATCTCTTTACTTTGTTTTTGTCTTGGTTTATTTTATTTACTACTTTGTTTGCTGCGTTATATCAAAACACAAAAAAATTAGTTGCTAGCTTTACTTTATTTACTGTCTTGTTTGCTATATCAAAAACACAAAAAAATTAGTTTACTTGCATTTACTTTATCTAGTTTGCTTTATTTACTGTCTTGCACTCTATATCAAAAACACACAAAAAAAATTAGTTACTTGCATTTGCTTTACTTATTTCAACATGTTTCCTCTTAATTTTACTGTAAAAGATATACCTGCGGGACAAGGGTCTATAATTGGAAGAGATAATATAGAAGAATTTTTCACCCATGTTAGTAAGCATGAAGATCTTAAAGATATACCACTTGCAAAAGCTGTCCCTACTTATGAAGATGCCTCTGTTTGTTTGGTGCGCATGATGGAAGCTAGAT
The DNA here is from genome assembly GCF_022539505.1 of Lolium rigidum. Taxonomy (NCBI): domain Eukaryota; kingdom Viridiplantae; phylum Streptophyta; class Magnoliopsida; order Poales; family Poaceae; genus Lolium; species Lolium rigidum. The sequence goes on from NC_061508.1 coordinate 279,575,799, forward strand.
TTATTAGTCTCAACCCCATGATACAACACATGTTTCTTACACTTTCGATATGGAGCGGGGAGAGAAGAGAGATTTTGTTCTAAAAGTCTTAGTGCGAGAATTTGAAGATATAGCTATAGAAGCTAGAAAAGTTTTTATTAAGCATAAGAGGCTTGGCTTTTATACCGACTTTAAAAGAACACTTGAAAAAATGGATATGTATAGAATGAAATATACTGATAATGCTAATGATGGTGGGGAGATCAAAGCACCAATACCATGTAAACTCCTAGCTATGAATGATGCACTAGAACATACCTATGCTTGGTCTAGAATTTTTACTTCTTATCGTAAAACTGAACCTCAAATGACTCTAAGTTTGCTCCTTAGTAATTTTTATTTTGGTCTTATGATTCGCTATAGATATGCTTTGGATACTTTTGTGGGAGGAGATTTCCTTCATTGCAATGGGGATCAAGCTTTTAATGCCATAAAGAAGTTGGTTGCATCACATGATTCAGCTAATAACTTTGATTCAGACCCTTATTAGCATTTATAATAGATTAAACAATCTCGAGATAAGTACATCTCGCCTGGATGACAACTATCACCATGTTCGTAATCGTCTTGAACAAGTTTTAGTGAACTCTAAACCTTCATTATGGGATCCTACTGTTAAAATTGTTATCGGTGATCAAACTCTTCGTGCCAAGCTGTGATATTATGTCTGAATTTTGCCTTATACCGGAGAGCATTTATAAATCTTTGAAACTTTGGGGAGTTGATGAAGGAGGAGAAGAAATAACTCTCATTGATAACTCTGTTATAATTCCTAAGGGAATAGCCGCAGGTGTGCATACAACCATTCTTGGAAGAACAATATCCATTGATTACCTTGTTATTGAATGTGTAGGGACAGGAAAAATCACACTCGGAAGATCCCTCGCTAAAACTATTGGGAGCAGATCATAGATGTGGGAGAACGCATCCTGGATTTCACCTCTATACCGGGGGGGAATCATACATTTCCTAAATCAAAGAGAAAGAAAAACAACAAGAAAGGTAAGGGTAAAGCCCAAGGTAAGGATGATGCACCATTCTCCGATAATACTTGATATACACTTTCTGCGCCTAGCTGAAAGGCGTTAAAGAAAAGCGCTTATGGGAGACAACCCATGTTTTTACTACAGTATTTTTGTTTTATATTTGAGTCTTGGAAGTTTTTTACTACTGTAGCAACCTCTCATTATCTTAGTTTTGAGTTTTGTTGTGCCAAGTAAAGTCTTTGATAGTAAAGTAAGTACTAGATTTGGATTACTGCGCAGTTCCAGATTTCTTTGCTGTCACGAATCTGGGTCTACCTCCCTGTAGGTAGCTCAGAAAATTAAGCCAATTTACGTGCATGATCCTCAGATATGTACGCAACTTTCATTCAATTTGAGCATTTTCATTTGAGCAAGTCTGGTGGCCTAATAAAATCCATCTTTACGGACTGTTCTGTTTTGACAGATTCTGCCTTTTATTTCACATTGCCTCTTTTGCTATGTTGGATGAATTTCTTTGATCCATTAATGTCCAGTAGCTTTATGCAATGTCCAGAAGTGTTAAGAATGATTGTGTCACCTCTGAACATGTTAATTTTTATTGTGCACTAACCCTCTAATGAGTTGTTTCGAGTTTGGTGTGGAGGAAGTTTTCAAGGATCAAGAGAGGAGTATGATACAATATGATCAAGAAGAGTGAAAGCTCTAAGCTTGGGGATGCCCCGGTGGTTCACCCCTGCATATTCTAAGAAGACTCAAGCGTCTAAGCTTGGGGATGCCCAAGGCATCCCCTTCTTCATCGACAACATTATCGAGGTTCCTCCCCCGAAACTATATTTTTATTCCGTCACATCTTATGCACTTTGCTTGGAGCGTCGGCTTGTTTTTGTTTTTGTTTTGTTTGAATAAAATGGATCCTAGCATTCACTTTGTGGGAGAGAGACACGCTCCGCTGTAGCATATGGACAAGTATGTCCTTAGGCTCTACTCATAGTATTCATGGCGAAGTTTCTTCTTCGTTAAATTGTTATATGGTTGGAATTGGAAAATGCTACATGTAGTATTCTAAAATGTCTTGGATAATTTGATACTTGGCAATTGTTGTGCTCATGTTTAAGCTCTTGCATCATATACTTTGCACCCATTAATGAAGAAACACTTAGAGCTTGCTAATTTGGTTTGCATATTTGGTTTCTCTAGAGTCTAGATAATAGCTAGTATTGAGTTTTGAACAACAAGGAAGACGGTGTAGAGTCGTATAATGTTTACAATATGTCTTTTATGTGAGTTTTGCTGTACCGTTCATCCTTGTGTTTGTTTCAAATAACCTTGCTAGCCTAAACCTTGTATCGAGAGGGAATACTTCTCATGCATCCAAAATCCTTGAGCCAACCACTATGCCATTTGTGTCCACCATACCTACCTACTACATGGTATTTATCCGCCATTCCAAAGTAAATTGCTTGAGTGCTACCTTTAAAATTCCATCATTCACCTTTGCAATATATAGCTCATGGGACAAATAGCTTAAAAACTATTGTGGTATTGAATATGTACTTATGCACTTTACCTCTTATTAAGTTGCTTGTTGTGCGATAACCATGTTTTCTGGGGACGCCATCAACTATTCTATGTTGAATATCATGTGAGTTGCTATGCATGTCCGTCTTGTCTGAAGTAAGAGAGATCTACCAACTTAATGGTTGGAGCATGCATATTGTTAGAGAAGAACTTTAGGCCGCTAACTAAAGCCGTGAATCGTGGTGGAAGTTTCAGTTTTGGACATATATCCTCAATCTCATATGAGAATAATAATTGTTGCCACATGCTTATGCATTAAAGAGGAGTCCATTATCTGTTGTCCATGTTGTCCCGGTATGGATGTCTAAGTTGAGAATAATCAAAAGCGAGAAATCCAAAATGCGAGCTTTCTCCTTAGACCTTTGTACGAGGCGGCATGGAGGTACCCCATTGTGACACTTGGTTAAAACATGTGCATTGCAAAGATCCGGTAGTCCAAGCTAATTAGGACAAGGTGCGGGCACTATTAGTATACTATGCATGAGACTTGCAACTTGTAAGATATAACTTTCATAACTCATATGCTTTATTACTACCGTTGACAAAATTGTTTCATGTTTTCAAAATAAAAGCTCTAGCACAAATATAGCAATCGATGCTTTCCTCTTTGAAGGACCATTCTCTTTACTTTTATGTTGAGTTAGTTCACCTATCTCTCTCCACCTCAAGAAGCAAACACTTGTGTGAACTATGCATTGATTCCTACATACTTGCATTTTGTACTTGTTATATTACTCTATGTTGACAATTATCCATGAGATATACATGTTACAAGTTGAAAGCAACCGCTGAAACTTAATCTTCCTTTGTGTTGCTTCAATGCCTTTACTTTGATTTATTGCTTTATGAGTTAACTCTTATGCAAGACTTATTGATGCTTGTCTTGAAGTACTATTCATGAAAAGTCTTTGCTTTATGATTCACTTGTTTACTCATGTCATTACCATTGTTTTCATCGCTGCATCCACTACATATGTTTACAAATAGTATGATCAAGGTTATGATGGCATGTCACTTCAGAAATTATCTTTGTTATCGTTTTACCCGCTCGGGACGAGCGGAACTAAGCTTGGGGATGCTTGATACGTCTCCGACGTATCGATAATTTCTTATGATCCATGCCATATTATTGATGATACCTACATGTTTTATGCACACTTTATGTCATATTCGTGCATTTTACGGAACTAACCTATTAACAAGATGCCGAAGTGCCGATTCTTGTTTTCTGCTGTTTTTGGTTTCGGAAATCCTAGTAACGAAATATTCTCGGAATTGGACGAAATCAAGACCCGGGGGCTATTTTGCCACGAACCTTCCGAAGACCGAAGAGCATACGAAGTGGGGCCACGAGGTGGCCAGACCACAAGGCGGCGCGGCCAAGGGGGGGCCCGCGCCGCCCTGTGGTGTGGGCCCCTCGTCAGCCCTCCGACTCTGCCCTTCCGCCTACTTAAAGCCTTACTGAGACGCCGCCGCCGCCAATCCCATCTCGGGGGATTCTGGAGATCTCCTCCGGCACCCTGCCGGAGAGGGGATTCATCTCCGGGAGGACTCTACGCCGCCATGGTCGCCTCCGGAGTGATGAGTGAGTAGTTCACCCCTGGACTATGGGTCCATAGCAGTAGCTAGATGGTTACCTTCTCCTCATTGTGCTTCATTGTTGGATCTTGTGAGCTGCCTAACATGATCAAGATCATCTATCTGTAATACTCTATGTTGTGTTTGTCGGGATCTGATGGATAGAGAATACCATGTTATGTTAATTATCAAGTTATTGCATATGTGTTGTTTATGATCTTGCATGCTCTCCGTTATTAGTAGAGGCTCGGCCAAGTTGATGCTAGTAACTCCAAGAGGGAGTATTTATGCTCGATAGTGGGTTCATGCTCGCATTGACACCGGGACGAGTGACAGAAAGTTCTAAGGTTGTCTTTGTCTTGTTGCCACTAGGGATAAAACATTGATGCTATGTCCGAGGATGTAGTTATTGATTACATTACGCACCATACTTAATGCAATTGTCCGTTGCTTTGCAACTTAATACTGGAAGGGGTTCGGACGATAACCTGAAGGTGGACTTTTTAGGCATAGATGCAGTTGGATGGCGGTCTATGTACTTTGTCGTAATGGCCAATTAAATCTCACTATACTTATCATGACATGTATGTGCATTGTTATGCTCTCTCTATTTGTCAATTGCCCGACTGTAATTTGTTCACCCAACATGCTTTTATCTTATGGGAGAGACACCTCTAGTGAACTGTGGACCCCGGTCCATTCTTTTAATACTGAAATACAAATCTACTGCAATACTTGTTTTTACTGTTTTCTCTGCAAACAATCATCTTCCACACAATTCGGTTAATCCTTTGTTACAGCAAGCCGGTGAGATTGACAACCTCACTGTTTCGTTGGGGCAAAGTACTTTGGTTGTGTTGTGCGGGTTCCACGTTGGCGCCGGAATCCCTGGTGTTGCGCCGCACTACATCCCGCCGCCATCAACCTTCAACGTGCTTCTTGGCTCCTCCTGGTTCGATAAACCTTGGTTTCTTTCTGAGGGAAAACTTGCTGCTGTGCGCATCATACCTTCCTCTTGGGGTTGCCCAACGAACGTGTGAAATACACGCCATCAACCACCACTAGTAATGTTAATGATTCACATGTTGCTACACCTCCTACTATCAATGGTAAAATAATTGGTGTTGGCAATGTTTCTACTCCTAGTGCAAAGCGTGCAAAACTGCCTGAAACCGCTAAAACTGCTGAAACTGATAAAACTGCTGAAATTTTTCAAAATATTGGGGACAATGATCCCATTGCTGTAGATCATAATGGTTTAGAGTTTGATGATTGTCACATCTCTGAAGTTATAAAGTTCTTACAAAAACTTGCTAAAAAACCCAACGCTAGTGCTATAAATTTGGCCTTTACAAAACATATTACAAATGCTCTCATAAAAGCTAGAGAAGAGAAACTAAAACTTGAAACCTCTATTCCTAGGAAGTTGGAAGATGGTTGGGAGCCCATCATTAAGATGAGGGTCAATGATTTTGATTGTAATGCTTTATGTGATCTTGGTGCAAGTATTTACTGTTATGCCTAAGAAAATCTATGATATGCTTGACTTGCCACCATTGAAAAATTGTTATTTGGATGTTAATCTTGTTGATAATGCTATAAAGAAACCTTTGGGGAGGATTGATAATGTTCGTATTATGGTTAACAATAACCTTGTCCCCGTTGATTTTGTTGTCTTGGATATTGAATGCAATGCATCTTGTCCCATTATATTGGGAAGACCTTTTCTTCGAACTGTTGGTGCCACCATTGATATGAAGGAAGGTAATATTAAATATCAATTTCCTCTCAAGAAAGGAATGGAACACTTCCCTAGAAAGAGAATGAAGTTACCTTATGATTCTATTATTGGAAAAAATTATGATGTTGATGCTTCGTCTCTTGACAATACTTGATACACACTTTACGCGCCTAGGCTGAAAGGCGTTAAAGAAAAGCGCTTATGGGAGACAACCCATTATTTTACTTCTGCACTTTGTTTTATATTTGAGTCTTGGAAGTTGTTACTACTGTAGCAACCTCTCCTTATCTTTATTTTATTGCATTGTTGTGCCAAGTAAAGTCTTTGATAGTAAAGCCAATACTAGATTTGGATTACTGCGCAGGAACAGATTTCTTGCTGTCACGAATTTGAGCAGTAGTCTCTGTAGAAAAATTAAAAAAATCTGCCAATTTACGTGCGTGATCCACTGATATGTACGCAACTTTCATTCAATTTGGGCATTTTCATCTGAGCAAGTCTGGTGCCACTTTAAAATTCGTCTTTACGAACTGTTCTGTTTTGACAGATTCTGCCTTTTATTTCGCATTGCATGTTTTGCTATGTTTGATGGATTTCTTTGTTCCATTAACTTTCAATAGCTTTGTGCAATGTCCGGAAGTGTTAAGAATGACTATGTCACCTCTGAATATATGAATTATGCACTGACCCTCTAATGAGTTTGTTTCGAGTTTGGTGTGGAGGAAGTTTTCAAGGGTCAAGAGAGGAGGATGATACAATATGATCAAGAAGAGTGAAAAGTCAAAGCTTGGGGATGCCCCCGTGGTTCATCCCTGCATATTTTAAGAAGACTCAAGCATCTAAGCTTGGGGATGCCCAAGGCATCCCTTCTTCATCGACAACTTATCAGGTTCCTCTAGTGAAACTATATTTTTATTCCGTCACATCTTATGTGCTTTACTTGGAGCGTCTGTTTGTTTTTGTTTTTGTTTTTGTTTGAATAAAATCGGATCCTAGCATTCTTTATTTGGGAGAGAGACACGCTCCGCTGTTTCGTATGAACACATATGTTCTTAGCTTTATCTTTAATGTTCATTGCGAAAGTTGAACTACTTCATTCATTGTTATATGGTTGGAAACGGAAAATGTCGCATGTGGTAAATGGTATAATGTCTTGAATAATTTGATACTTGGCAATTGTTGTGCTCATATAGATCATGTTTAAGCTCTTGCATCATGTACCTTGTACCCATTAATGAAGAACTACATAGAGCTTGTTAAAATTTGGTTTGCATGATTGATCTCTAGAGTCTAGATATTTTTACGGTTGAGGTGTTTGAACAACAAGGAGACAATATAAAGTCTTATAATAGTTACAATATGTTCATATGTGAGCTTTGCTACACCTTTTATACTTGAGTTTGCTTCAAACAACCTTGCTAGCTCAGCATTGTATTGAGAGGAATTCTTCTCGTGCATCCAAATCCTTGAGCCAATAACCATGCCATTTGTGTCCACCATACCTACCTACTACATGGTATTTCTCCGCCATTCCAAAGTACATTACTTGAGTGCTACCTTTAAAATTTCTATTCTTTGCCTTTGCAATACATAGCTCATGGGACAAATAGCTTAAAACTATTGTGGTGAAGAATATGTACTTATGTGTCTTATTTCTTAATAAGTTGCTTGTTGAGCGGTAACCATGTTTCTGGGGACGCTATCAACTTTTACCTTTGTTGAATATCATGTGAGTTGCTATGCATGTTCGTCTTGTCTGAAGTAAGGGAGATTTTCATGATCAAATGGTTTGAGTATGCATACTGTTAGAGAAGAACATTGTGCCGCTAACTAAAGCCATGATTCATGGTGGAAGTTTCAGTGTGGATAATCAATCCTCAATCTCTTATGAGAATATTAACTGTTGTTGAATGCTTATGCATTAAAGAGGAGTCCATTATCTGTTATCTATGTTGTCCCGGTATGGATGTCTAAGTTGAGAATAATCAAAAGCGAGAAATCCAATGCGAGCTTTCTCCTTAGACCTTTGTACGAGCGGCATAGAGGTACCCCTTTGTGACACTTGGTTGAAACATATGGTATGCAATGATAATCCGTGTTAATCCAAGCTAATTAGGACAAGGTGCGAGCACTATTAGTATACTATGCATGAGGCTTGCAACTTATAAGATGTCTTATACATAACACATATGCTTTATTACTACCATTGACAAAATTGTTTCTTGTTTTCAAAATGAAAAGCTCTAGCACAAATATAGTAATCAATGCTTCCCTCTGCGAAGGGCCTATCTTCTACTTTATTGTTGAGTCAGTTTGCCTATTCTTTCTATCCCAGAAGCAAACACTTGTATCAAGTGTGTGCATTGATTCTTACATGTTTACTTATTGCACTTGTTATATTACTTTGTGTTGACAATTATCCATGAGATATACATGTTGAAGTTGAAAGCAACCGCTGAAACTTATATCTTCCTTTGTGTTGCTTCAATACCTTTACTTTGAATCTATTGCTTTATGAGTAACTCTTTGATACGCGTACAACACGCGTCCGTTGGGAACCCCAAGAGGAAGGTGTGATGCGTACGGCGGCAAGTTTTCCCTCAGAAAGAAGCCAAGGTTTACCGAACCAGGAGGAGCCAAGAAGCACGTTGAAGGTTGATGGCGGCGAGATGTAGTGCGGCGCAACACCAGGGATTCCGGCGCCAACGTGGAACCTGCACAACACAACCAAAGTACTTTGCCCCAACGAAACAGTGAGGTTGTCAATCTCACCGGCTTGCTGTAACAAAGGATTAGATGTATAGTGTGGATGATGATTGTTTGCAAAGAACAGATAGAACAAGTATTGCGATAGATTGTATTCAATGTAAAAGAATGGACCGGGGTCCACAGTTCACTAGAGGTGTCTCTCCCATAAGATAAATAGCATGTTGGGTGAACAAATTACGGTCGGGCAATTGACAAATAAAGAGAGCATGACAATGCACATACATGATATGATGAATATTGTGAGATTTAATTGGGCATTACGACAAAGTACATAGACCGCTATCCGGCATGCATCTATGCCTAAAAAGTTCACCTTCGAGGTTATCATCCGAACCCCTTCCGAGTATTAAGTTGCAAACAACGAGACAATTGCATTAAGTATGGTGCGTAATGTAATCAATAACTACATCCTCGGACATAGCATCAATGTTTTATCCCTAGTGGCAACAGCACATCCACAACCTTAGAACTTTACATCCTTGTCCCAGATTTAATGGAGGCATGAACCCACTATCGAGCATAAATACTCCCTCTTGGAGTTAAGAGTAAAAACTTGGCCGAGCCTCTACTAATAACGGAGAGCATGCAAGATCATAAACAACACATAGGTAATAGATTGATAATCAACATAACATAGTATTCTCTATCCATCGGATCCCGACAAACACAACATATAGAATTACAGATAGATGATCTTGATCATGTTAGGCAGCTCACAAGATCCGACAATGAAGCACATGAGGAGAAGACAACCATCCAGCTACTGCTATGGACCCATAGTCAAGGGGTGAACTACTCACTCATCACTCCGGAGGCGACCATGGCGGTGAAGAATCCTCCGGGAGATGATTCCCCTCTCCGGCAGGGTGCCGGAGGTGATCTCCAGAATCCCCCGAGATGGGATTGGCGGCGGCGGCGTCTCAGTAAGGTTTTCCGTATCGTGGCTCTCGGTACTGGGGGTTTCGCGACGAAGGCTTTAAGTAGGCGGAAGGGCAACGCGGGGGGCACACGAGGGCCCCACACGCCGAGGCCGCGCGGCCGGGGTCCAGGCCGCGCCGCCTGTTGTGTCGACGCCTCGTGGCCCCACTTCCTTTCCCCTCGGTCTTCGGAAGCTTCATGCAAAAATAGGACCACGGGCGTTGATTTCGTCCAATTCGAGAATATTTCCTTTGTAGGATTTACGAAACCAAAAACAGCGGAAAACGACAAGCTGGCTCTTCGGCATCTCGTTAATAGGTTAGTGCTGGAAAATGCATAAATACGACATATAATGTGTATAAAACATGTAGATATCATCAATAATGTGGCATGGAACATAAGAAATTATCGATACGTCGGAGACGTATCGGCATCCCCAAGCTTAGTTCTCGCTCGTCCCGAGCGAGTAAACGATAACAAATATAATTTCTGGAGTGACATGCCATCATAACCTTGATCATACTATTGTAAACATATGTAATGAATGCAACGATCAAAACAATGGTAATGACATGAGTAAACAAATGAATCATAAAGCAAAGACTTTTCATGAATAGTACTTCAAGACAAGCATCAATAAGTCTTGCATAAGAGTTAACTCATAAAGCAATAAATCAAAGTAAAGGTATTGAAGCAACACAAAGGAAGATTAAGTTTCAGCGGTTGCTTTCAACTTATAACATGTATATCTCATGGATAATTGTCAACATAGAGAAATATAACAAGTGCAATATGCAAGTATGTAGGAATCAATGCACAGTTCACACAAGTGTTTGCTTCTTCAGGTGGAGAGAAATAGGTGAACTGACTCAACATAAAAGTAAAAGAAAGGTCCTTCAAAGAGGAAAGCATCGATTGCTATATTTGTGCTAGAGCTTTTATTTTGAAAACAAGAAACAATTTTGTCAACGGTAGTAATAAAGCATATGTATCATGTAAATTATATCTTACAAGTTGCAAGCCTCATGCATAGTATACTAATAGTGCCCGCACCTTGTCCTAATTAGCTTGGATTACCGGATTATCGCAATACACATGTTTTAACCAAGTGTCACAAAGGGGTACCTCTATGCCGCCTGTACAAAGGTCTAAGGAGAAAGCTCGCATTTTGGATTTCTCGCTTTTGATTGTTCTCAACTTAGACATCCATACCGGGACAACATGGACAACAGATAATGGACTCCTCTTTAATGCATAAGCATGAAGCAACAATTAGTGTTCTCATATGAGATTGAGGATATATGTCCAAAACTGATACTTCCACCATGATTCATGGCTTTAGTTAGCGGCCCAATGTTCTTCTCTAACAATATGCATGCTCTAACCATTAAAGTGGTAGATCTCCCTTACTTCGGACAAGACGGACATGCATAGCAACTCACATGATATTCAACAAAGAGTAGTTGATGGCGTCCCCGAGAAAACATGGTTATCGCACAACAAGCAACTTAATAAGAGATAAAGTGCATAAGTACATATTCAATACCACAATAGTTTTTAAGCTATTTGTCCCATGAGCTATATATTGCAAAGGTAGAGAATGGAAATTTTAAAGGTAGCACTCAAGCAATTTACTTTGTAATGGCGGAGAAATACCATGTAGTAGGTAGGTATGGTGGACACAAATGGCATAGTGGTTGGCTCAAGGATTTTGGATGCATGAGAAGTATTCCCTCTCGATACAAGGTTTAGGCTAGCAAGGTTATTTGAAACAAACACAAGGATGAACCGGTGTAGCAAAACTCACATAAAAGACATATTGTAAACATTATAAGACTCTACACCGTCTTCCTTGTTGTTCAAAACTCAATACTAGAAATTATCTAGACTTTAGAGAGACCAAATATGCAAACCAAATTTAACAAGCTCCAGGTGTTTCTTCATTAATAGGTGCAAAGTATATGATGCAAGAGCTTAAACATGAGCACAACAATTGCCAAGTATCAAATTATTCAAGACATCTTAGAATTACTACATGTAGCATTTCCCGATTCCAACCATATAACAATTTAACGAAGAAGATTCAACCTTCGCCATGAATACTATGAGTAAAGCCTAAGGACATATTTGTCCATATGCAACAGCGGAGCGTGTCTCTCTCCCACACAATGAATGCTAGGATCCATTTTATTCAAACAAAACAAAAACAAAAACAAGCCAGACGCTCCAAGCAAAGCACATAAGATGTGATGGAATAAAAATATAGTTTCGGGGGAGGAACCTGATAATGTTGTCGATGAAGAAGGGGATGCCTTGGGCATCCCCAAGCTAGACAGCTTGAGTCTTCTTAAAATATGCAGGGGTGAACCACGGGGCATCCCCAAGCTTAGAGCTTTCACTCTCCTTGATCATATTGTATCATCCTCCTCTCTTGATCCTTGAAAACTTCCTCCACACCAAACTCGAAACAACTCATTAGAGGGTTAGTGTACAATAAAATTTAACATGTTCAGAGGTGACACAATCATTCTTAACAGTTCTGGACATTGCATAAAGCTACTGGACATTAATGGAACAAAGAAATTCATCCATCATAGCAAAAGAGGCAATGCGAAATAAAAGGCAGAATCTGTCAAAACAGAACAGTCCGTAAAGATGGATTTTATTGAGGCACCGAGACTTGCTCAAATGAAAATGCTCAAATTGAATGAAAGTTGCGTACATATACGAGGATCACGCACGTAAATTGGCATATTTTTACGAGCTACCTACGGAGAGGCAGGTCGAATTTCGTGACGAGCAAAGAAATGCATTCTTGTGCAGCAATCCAAATCTAGCATGAACCTTACTATCAAAGACTTTACTTGGCACAACAATGCACAAAACTAAGATAAGGAGAGGTTGCTACAGTAGTAAACAACTTCCAAGACTCAAATATAAAACAAAAAATACTGTAGTAAAAATATGGGTTGTCTCCCATAAGCGCTTTTCTTTAACGCCTTTCAGCTAGGCGCAGAAAGTGTATATCAAGTGTTATCAAGAGATGAAACATCGACATTACCTTGGGTGTTGGGAGTTTTCTAAACCATGCATAGTATGATGGATACATAAGTTTCAGCGGCTCCCTTTTCATTAGTCTTGGGCTTGCTGCTCTCATCAAACAATTTTTCAGGAACAAGCCAAGCATAATTATTATCTAGAGCTTCATGCATTGCTAGGAGCTTACATGGTATTGGTGCTTTAATCTCCCCACCATCATTAACATTATTAGTGTACTTTATTCTATCCGTATCCATTTTTTCAAGTGTTCTTTTAAAATCGGTGATCATACCAAGCCTTTCATGCTTACTAAAAACTTTTCTAGCTTGTTTAGCTATATCTGCAAATTCCAGCACTAAGACTTTTAGAACAAAATCTCTCTTCTCTCCCCGCTCCATATCAGAAAGTGTAAGAAACATGTGTTGTATCATGGGGTTGAGACTAATAAATCTAGCTTCCATCATGCGTACCAAACAAACAGAGGCATCTTCATAAGTAGGGACAGCTTTTGCAAGGGGTATATCTTTAAGATCTTCATGCATACTAACATGGGTGAAAAATTCTTCTATATTATCTCTTTCAATTATAGAACCTTGTCCCACAGGTATATCTTTTACAGTAAAATTAAAAGGAAACATGTTGAAATAAGTAAATCAAATGCAAGTAACTAATTTTTTTGTGTTTTTGATATAGAGTGCAAGACAGTAAATAAAGTAAAACTAGCAACTAATTTTTTTGTGTTTTGATATAATGCAGCAAACAAAGTAGTAAATAAAGTAAAGCAAGACAAAAACAAAGTAAAGAGATTGGATTGTGGAGACTCCCCTTGCAGCGTGTCTTGATCTCCCCGGCAACGGCGCCAGAAAAAGAGCTGCTGGCGTGTAGTTGACGTGGGAGTTAGAAATCTTTGTGGTGTAACTTTTCTTCAGGTCCCCGGCAACGGCGCCAGAAAAAGAGCTTGATACGCGTACATCACGCGTCCATTGGGAACCCCAAGAGGAAGGTGTGATGCGTACAGCAGCAAGTTTTCCCTCGAGAAGAAACCAAGGTTTATCGAACCGAGGAGGAGCCAAGAAGCACGTTGAAGGTTGATGGCGGCGAGATGTAGTGCGGTGCAACACCGGGGATTCCGGCGCCAACGTGGAACCTGCACAACACAACCAAAGTACTTTGCCCCAACGAAACAGTGAGGTTGTCAATCTCACCGGCTTGCTGTAACAAAGGATTAGATGTATAGTGTGGATGATGATTGTTTGCAAAGAACAGTAGAACAAGTATTGCAGTAGATTGTATTCAATGTAAAAGAATGGACCGGGGTCCACAGTTCACTAGAGGTGTCTCCCCCATAAGATAAATAGCATGTTGGGTGAACAAATTACAGTCGGGCAATTGACAAATAAAGAGAGCATGACAATGCACATACATGATATGATGAATATTGTGAGATTTAATTGGGCATTACGACAAAGTACATAGACCGCTATCCGGCATGCATCTATGCCTAAAAGTCCACCTTCGAGGTTATCATCCGAATCCCTTCCGGTATTAAGTTGCAAACAACGAGACAATTGCATTAAGTATGGTGCGTAATGTAATCAATAACTACATTCTCGGACATAGCATCAATGTTTTATCCCTAGTGGCAACAACACATCCACAACCTTAGAACTTTCGTCCATTGTCCCAGATTTAATGGAGGCATGAACCCACTATCGAGCATAAATACTCCCTCTTGGAGTTAAGAGTAAAAACTTGGCCGAGCCTCTACTAATAACGGAGAGCATGCAAGATCATAAACAACACATAGGTAATAGATTGATAATTAACATAACATAGTATTCTCTATCCATCGGATCCCGACAAACACAACATATAGAATTACGAGATAGATGATCTTGATCATGTTAGGCAGCTCACAAGATCCGACAATGAAGCACATGAGGAGAAGACAACCATCTAGCTACTGCTATGGACCCATAGTCCGGGGGTGAACTACTCACTCATCACTCCGGAGGCGACCATGGCGGTGAAGAGTCCTCCGGGAGATGATTCCCCTCTCCGGCGGGGTGCGGAGGTGATCTCCGAATCCCCGAGATGGGATTGGCGGCGGCGGCGGCGTCTCGATGGGTTTTCCGTATCGTGGCTCTCGGTACTGGGGGTTTCGCGACGAAGGCTTTAAGTAGGCGGAAGGGCAACGCGGGGGGCCACACGAGGTCCCCACACGCCAGGGCCGCACGACCAGGGTCCAGGCCACGCCGCCCTGTTGTGTCGGCGCCTCGTGGCCCCACTTCCTTTCCCCCTCGGTTCTTCTGGAAGCTTCGTGCAAAAATAGGACCCTGGGCGTTGATTTCGTCCAATTCCGAGAATATTTCCTTTGTAGGATTTACTGAAACAAAAACAACGAGAAAACGACAAGCGGCTCTTCGGCATCTCGTTAATAGGTTAGTGCCGGAAAATGCATAAATACGACATATAATGTGTATAAAACATGTAGATATCATCAATAATGTGGCATGAAACATAAGAAATTATCGATACGTCGGAGACGTATCACTCTTATGCAAGTCTTATTGATGCTTGTCTTGAAAGTATTATTCATGAAAAGTCTTTGCTATATGATTCATTAGTTTACTCATTATCTTCATCATTGCTTCGAATCGCTGCATTCATCTCATATGCTTTACAATAGTATGATCAAGATTATGATAGCATGTCACTTCGAAATTATCTTTGTTATCGTTTACCTACTCGAGGGCGAGTAGGAACTAAGCTTGGGGATGCTTGATACGTCCCAAATGTATCTATAATTTCTTATGTTCCATGCTACTTTTATGATGATACTCACATGTTTTATACACATTATATATCATATTTGTGCATTTTCCGGCACTAACCTATTGACGAGATGCCGAAGAGCCGATTCGTTGTTCTAGCTGTTTTTGGTTTCAGAAATCCTAGTAAGGAAATATTCTCGGAATTGGACGAAATCAACGCCCAGGGTCCTATTTTTGCATGAAGCTTCCAAAAGTCCGAAGAGGAGACGAAGTGGGGCCACGGGGCGCCGCCACAATAGGGCGGCGCGGCCAACAGGGGGCCCGCGCGGCCTCGTTGTGTGGGGCCCCGTGGCGCCTCTTGACCTGCCCTTCCGCCTACTTAAAGCCTTCGTCGCGAAACCCCCGGTCCGAGAGCCACGATACGGAAAACCTTCCGAGAGACGCCGCCGCCGCCAATCCCATCTCGGGGGATTCGAGAGATCGCCTCCGGCACCCTGCCGGAGAGGGAATCATCTCCCGGAGGTCTCTTCATCGCCATGATCGCCTCCGGATCGATGTGTGAGTAGTTCACCCCTGGACTATGGGTCCATAGCAGTAGCTAGATGGTTGTCTTCTCCTCATTGTGCTATCATGTTAGATCTTGTGAGCTGCCTATCATGATCAAGATCATCTATTTGTAATCCTTCATGTTGTGTTTGTTGGGATCCGATGAATATTGAATACTATGTCAAGTTGATTATCAATCTATCATATATGTTATTTATGTTCTTGCATGCTCTCCGTTGCTAGTAGAGGCTCGGCCAAGTTGATACTTGTGACTCCAAGAGGGGGTATTTATGCTCGATAGTGGGTTCATGCCTCCATTAAATCCGGGACGAGTGACAGAAAGTTCTAAGGTTGTGGATGTGTTGTTGCCACTAGGGATAAAACATCGATGCTTTGTCTAAGGATATTTGTGTTGATTACATTACGCACCATACTTAATGCAATTGTCACGTTGTTTACAACTTAATACTGGAGGGGTTCGGATGATAACTCGAAGGTGGACTTTTAGGCATAGATGCATGTTTGGATAGCGGTCTATGTACTTTGTCGTAATGCCCTGATTAAATCTCATAGTACTCATCATGATATATGTATGTGCATTGTTATGCCTTCTTTATTTGTCAATTGCCCAACTGTAATTTGTTCACCCAACATCTGCTTATCTTATGGGAGAGACACCACTAGTGATCTCTGGACCCCGGTCCTATTCTTTACATCCGAAATACAATCTCACTGCAACCGTTCGTTACTTGTTCTTTGCAAACAACCATCATCATCCACACTATACATCTAATCCTTTGTTTACGACAAGCCGGTGAGATTGACAACCTCACTGTTATGTTGGGGCAAAGTTCTGTGATTGTGTTGTGCAGGTTCCACGTTGGCGCCGGAATCCCTGGTGTTGCGCCGCACTACACTCCTCCGCCATCAACCTTCAACGTGCTTCTTGGCTCCTACTGGTTCGATAAACCTTGGTTTCTTTCTGATTTCTGAGGGAAAACGTGCTACTGTACGCATCACGCCTTCCTCTTGGGGTTCCCAACGGACGTGTCGACTGCACGCATCAACGTCTTATGCATAACACATATGAATTATTACTACCGTTGACAAAATTGTTTATATGTTTTCAAAATGAAAAGCTCTAGCACAAAAACAGTAATCCATGCTTCCCTCTGCGAAGGGCCCTTTCTTTTACTTTATGTTGAGTCCGTTCACCTATTTCCTTCTATCTTAGAAGCAAACACTTGTGTCAAGTCGTGTGCATTGATTCCTACATACTTGCTTATTTGCATTCATCATATTACTTTGAGTTGACAATTATCCATGAGATAAACATGTTGAAGTTGAAAGCAAGCTGCTGAAACTTATATCTTCCTTTGTGTTGCTTCAAAACTTTCTACTAAGAATTTATTGCTTTATGAGTTAACTCCTATGCAAGTCTTATTGATGCTTATCTTGAAAGTACTATTCATGAAAAGTCTTTGCTATATGATTCAGTTGTTTATTCATTATCTCTACCATTGTTTTGAATCACTTCATTCATCTCATATGCTTTACAATAGTATTGATCAAGATTATGATAGTAGCATGTCACTTCGAAATTATCCTTGTTATCGTTTACCTACTCGAGGGCGAGTAGGAACTAAGCTTAGGGATGCTTGATACGTCTCAAACGTATCTATAATTTCTTATGTTCCATGCTAGTTTTATGACAATACTCACATGTTTTATATGCACTTTATATCATATTATGACATTTATTGGACTAACCTATTAACAAGATGCCACGAGTGCCGGTTTACGTTTATTATGTCCGTTTATTGCGAGAAAAGGCCCAAAAATCAAAGTGCTCGGAAAAATCCAGAAAAATCACAGAAATTCTATTTCGCCGGAAGACTCGCGGAGCCAGAAGGGCAAGCCAGGGGGAGGCCCAGGGCCTCCACACCATAGGCCGGCGCGGCCAGAGGGGTGGCCGCCCCACCCTATGGGGTGGGCCCCTCGGGACTCTTTCGACTCCGCCTCTTCGCCTATATAATCCCTCGTGACTTAAAAACCCGACAACAATTGACGAAACTCCAGAAAGACTCCAGGGACGCCGCCGCCATCGCGAAACTCTGTTTCGGGGGACAGAAGTCTCTGTTCCGGCACGCCGCCGGGACGGGAAATTGCCCCCGGAGTCATCTCCATCGACACCACAGCCATCTTCATCGCCATCGCTGTCTCCCATGATGAGGAGGGAGTAGTTCTCCCCCGAGGCCGAGGGCTCTACCGGTAGCTATGCGGTTCATCTCTCTCTCCCATGGTGTGATCTTTATGTGATCATGAGCTTTGTATCACTATTAATCTATGTGCTACTCTAGTGATGTTATTAAAGTAGTCTATTCCTCCTCCATGATGTAATGTTGACGAGTGTGTGCATCATGTAGTACTTGGCGTAGGTTATGATTGTAATCTCTTCTAGATTATGAAGTTAACTATTACTATGATAGTATTGATGCGATCTATTCCCCCTTTCATAGCTATTGTTGACAGTGTGTGATACGTCTCCAACGTACCTATAATTTCTGATGTTCCATGCTTGTTTTATGACAATACTTACATGTTTTGCTTGCACTTTATAATGTTTTTATGCATTTTCCGGAACTAACCTATTAACGAGATGCCGAAGTGCCGGTTCTCGTTTTCTCGCTGTTTTTGGTTCCGGAAAGGCTGTTCGGGCAATATTCTCGGAATTCGACGAAACGAAGACCCAACATCTTATTTTTCCCGGAAGCATCCAGAACACCGAAGGAGAGTCGGAGAGGGGCCAGGGGCCACCACACAACATGGCGGCGCGGCCCCAGGCCTGGCCGCGCCGGCCTACTGTGAGGGGGGCCCAGGCACCCTCCGACTCCGTCTCTTCGCCTATATAAGCCCTTTCGACCTAAAAACGCGATACCAATTGACGAAACTCCAGAAAGACTCCAGGGGCGCCGCCACCATCGCGAAACTCCAATTCGGGGGACAGAAGTCTCTGTTCCGGCACCCTGCCGGGACGGGGAAGTGCCCCGGAAGCCATCTCCATCAACGCCATCGCCTCCATCATGCTCCGTGAGTAGTTCCCCCATGGACTACGGGTTCTAGCTGTAGCTAGTTGGTATTCTCTCCCCCATGTACTTCAATACAATGATCTCATGAGCTGCCTTACATGATTGAGATTCATCTGATGTAATCGGTGTTGTGTTTGTTGGGATCCGATGAATTGTTACATTATGATTGTCTATCTACAAAGTTTATGAAGTTATTGTTGCTGCAATCTTGTTGTGTTTAATGCTTGTCACTAGGGCCCGAGTGGCATGATCTTAGATTTAAGCTCTATACTTATTGCTTAGATTGTATCTACAAGTTGTATGCACATGTCTATGTCCGGAACCAAAGGCCCTAAAGTGACAGAAATTGGGACAACTGAAGGGGAAGGCTTAGATATGAGGATCACATGTTTTCACGGAGTGTTAATGCTTTGCTCCGGTGCTCTATTAAAAGGAGTACCTTAATTTTCAGTAGATCCCCTAGAGGCCCGGTTGCCACCGGCTGGTAGGACAAAAGATGTTGTACAAGTTTCTCATTGCGAGCACGTATGACTACATATGGAAAACATGCCTACATGATTAATGATCTTGATGTTCTGTCTTAATGCTATTTCAATCCTATCAATTGCCCAACTGTAATTTGTTCACCCAACACTTGTTATTGGAGAGTTACCACTAGTGTAGATAGTTGGGAACCCCGGTCCATCTTTCATCATCATATAGTCGTTCTACATGTCATTGGAAGTAGTATCAACTATTTTACGGTGCCATTGCTCTCATATTACTTATTCATCGCTATCGTATTCTCATTATTATTGCTCTCATATCACTGCTACTTTCACATCACCCCTGTTACTAGTGCTTTTCCAGTGCGGACTGAATTGACAACTCAGTTGTTAAGGCTTATAAGTATTCTTTACCTCCTCTTGTGTCGAATCAATAAATTTGGGTTTTACTTCCCTCGAAGACTGTTGCGATCCCCTATACTTGTGGGTTATCAGTGTGTATGCTATGTTAGTACTCGGTCTAAATTTCAATGGTCTATTATGCACTCTAGAGGTTACTTAAATATGAACTACGAATGTTGTGGACCTTGTTTACTACGGCTTGAGGGAGCTCTTGTAGCCCTACACAACGAATGGTGTTTGTTATCCAACAAGAGTGTGTGAGAAAATAGCACAAGTGAAGAGAAGTTATTTATTTATGTGATCATTGTTGAGAGTGTTCACTAGTGAAAGTATGATCCCTAGGCCTTGTTTCTAAGCATTGAAACACCGTTTCCAACAAGTTCTGTTACATGTTTGCTTGCTGCCATCTTTATTTCAGATTGCAATTACTACTTACAATCATCCATATTACTTGTATTTCACTATCTCTTCGCCGAACTAGTGCACCTATACATCCGACAAGTGTATTAGGTGTGTTGGGGACACAAGCGACTTCTTGTATCGTAATTGCGGGGTTGCTTGAGAGGGATATCTTTGACCTCTACCTCCACGAGTTCGATAAACCTTGGGTGATTCACTTAAGGGAAACTTGCTGCTGTTCTACAAACCTCTGCTCTTGGAGGCCCAACACTGTCTACAGGAATAGAAGCGTGCGTAGACATCAATGAACTATGTGTATTTCAATATATATGAACTATATATGTGTCTTTCAATATATATGAACTCTATGTGTCTTTCATATATATGAACTCTATGTGTCTTTCATATATATGAACTATGTGTCTTTCAATATATACGAACTCTATGTGTCTTTCATATATATGAACTCTATGTGTCTTTTATATATATGAACAATGTGTCTTTTAATATATATGAACTATATATTCGCTACTTCGCCGCCTTTTTGGCGAAATCCCTCTTCGGCAAAGAAGATCCTGGGGCCATGGCTAGCCCCGAGATGAGCGTCATATGCAGTGGGTTCTACCCCGACATGAACTATATATTCGCTACTTCGCGGCCTTTTTGGCGAAATCCTTCTTCGATTTACAGATTTCAAGATACTAATTATTTGGCCATATTATATGAATAAATACATAATTATTTCATATTCAAATCAATCATATTTTTCTAATAATAAATCATATATTATTTGTCCACTTCCGGTTAATGGATTTCGAGATACTAATTATTTGGCCATATTATATGAATAATGCATATATTATTTGATAATAATAATAATAAATCAATAAATACATAATTATTTCATATTCAAATCAATCACATTTTTCTAATAATAAATCATATATTATTTGTCCAATTCCGGTTAACAGATTTCAAGATAATAATTATTTGGCCATATTATATGAATAATGCATATATTATTTGATAATAATAATAAATAAATAAATACATAATTATTTCATATTCAAATCAATCACATTTTTCTAAAAATAAATCATATATTATTTGTCCAATTCTGGTTTACAGATTTCAAGATTATTTTCTGTTTTCAAAAAATACAGAAATGTGACACAGTGGTATAAGAGTTAATAGGATTGATATTATAGTATTTACAACATGGTACAATCACATTCGCGGAAACGCAGCAGGAAAGAACCAAAGAGTTAAGCGTGCTGAGGGTGGAGTAGTGTGCGAATGGGTGACCGACCGAGAAGCAATGACCAAGTCTACAAGTGTAATTAGTATTAAAAGTGGTCCAAGTGAGAGAGCAACAAGTGAAACAAAAAAGAAAAAAAGAAAAAAGAAAAAATAAAAATAAAAAATAAAATGGAATTAGAAAAATGAAAAACATAATTATTGAAATAATATCTAGTCGTGGTTGGGATTACGGGCTGGGACTAAATGTTCTCCAGCCCAAACCCTGTGACGCGGTCACGTGGAGGGCCATTTATCCCGGCTGGTAACTGGACCGCGACTAAAGGTTTCGCTTTTAGTCCCGTCTAATTAGTCGCCGTTGGTCAACCGGGACCAAAGGTCTTTACGGTGCGGGACTAAAGGCCATGTCTCCACTAGTGCAAGACCGCCACCGTGCGAATATTTCGCCGCCAATGATCCGCGTATGTAAAACGTAAATAATCATATACATGTGTATACAACATATTCGTATAGTTTTTTTTACAATACATATTCGTATAATTTAGTTAGGTCATACGAGTTTTGTACAGAACTACGTATACTCATTTAGTATTTAATAACAAAGAGGTAGTAAACGATTTGAGCCGTCCTTTGTGTTTGAGTTTGCTTGGGAGGGAGCCGTAGTGGACCAAGCGACCCATGCCTTTTCCGGTGAGATCTTTTATCGGATGATTTCTATATATAGCTCCTGCATGAGGCAGGATTTTCGCAGCACGTGCGTAGAGCGCACCCCTACCCATACCACTCATTTCTGCTGAAGATTCTAGGGATATGAGCTGATCTGACATTGTTTTACGGCGATTTTGATAAAAATAATCTAAAAATGAAAGAAAAGCATAGACTGATCCTCTGGTCAAACTATTTCACCGGACTAACCCTTTTGTGTGGCGCCCTTCGCATTGGCGCCACACCTCACTGTGTGGCGCCCATGCGAACGACCCCACACATCCATGCCGACGTGGTGCGATCGATGCTGCGTGCCGTTGACCAGCCGACGTGGCAGGAATGTGTGGCGCCATTCGCATGGGCGCCACACAGGCACCACACATCCACTTATGTGTGGCGCCCGCCCCAGCCCGACCCCCTTCTTTCTCCCCTCTTCTATTTTTTCTGCTCGCCCGGAACCGCCGCCGCTGGCCGCCTCTCCTTCCCCCCTACCAAATCCTCCACGGATTTGACGGATCTGGCGGCCAAATCGATCACATCCAATTCTGAGGGTATTCCCCTTTGTTGCCCTTCAATTCATCCAAGATTTGCTCCGATTTATTTCGATTTATACATGGAGCCTAGATTGAAAATGTTGGTTGTTGGAATCTATATTGATGTGTATGTGTTGAAATTGATAGCCAACCATAGATTTGTTGGAACCCTAGAAGTAAAATTTTGCATGTATATGCTTAGCAAATGCATTCAATTGTGTTACATATGCCTAGTATTTGCTTAGGAAATGCATTGTATTGTCTTACATATGCCTAGTATTTGCTTAGGGCTGGCTCATATTTGTTAGTGGAGCCAAAATTTAGAACATGTATGGTCACAAATGTGGTAATTCTTATTGTGTGTATTTGTGGAAGAAATGTAGGATGGTGTGGCTCATAGATCATGAGTATGAAAAAGAACACCGAGCATATCATATGACGAAAAAGGGGAAGGTACTAAAATTTATTTTTGTTAACACCTCTTGTTTTATTCCATTGGATATGGCATAATATTATGTGTCTGGATGTGCTTGTAGGTTCTTCAGCCCTTGAAGATTCGTTACCACAGTCAAATAAGTGACATGCCGTATGACAAGCGGTACACGGAGTTCATCCAGCCTACCGGTCTTCTCCCGTTCATCATGCTTGTAAGCCGGGGGCGCCGAACATGAACGCCGGGGCAATCATCGCCCTTGTCGACCGTTGGAGGCCGGAGACGCACACCTTCCACTTGAGGGCTAGCGAGATGACCCCTACTCTTCAGGATGTTTCCATGATCCTTGGTTTTCCTATTCAGGGCGATCCACTGTGTATGAACACAGCTTCTGATGGGTGGCGCCAGCAGATGGATGCGCTTATTGGCATGGATCCTCCGGAGCCAGAAGATAAAAAGGATAGAGCTCCCGCCGGTGCACCTTTCCTTTGGATCAGGACTAACTTTGGTACATGCCCGGAAGGGGCCAACCGTGACACTGTCAAGACATACACCCAAGTGTACTTGTGGTATTTCATTTCGAGGACTCTCCTTGTTGACAGTGGTGGGAAGTGGCCCATTATTGTTGGCTCAAGGCGCTTACGGTGTTGGAACACCAGTGGAGTTGGGGAAGCGCGGCACTTGCCTGCACCAGTGGAGTTGGTGAAGCAGAGAGAGGAGTGTGGCTGGGTCGGGCTCGGGCGGGCGTGGGCGGTTCACTTAAGTGGATGTGTGGCGCCCTTTCCATCGGCACCACACTTTCAATGTGTGGCGTCCATGCGAGCGGAGCCACACATCCTGCCATGTCGGCTGGTCAACGGCGCGTAGCATCAACCGCGCCACATCGGCATGAATGTGTGGCGCCGTTCGCATGGACGCCACATAGTGAGGTGTAGCGCCGATTGCAAAAGCGCCACACAAAAAAGTTAGTTGGGTGAAACAGTTTGACCAGAGGGTTAGTCTGTGTTTTTCTTTTATTTTTAGATTATTTTTGTCAAAATCACCTTGTCTCGCAGATCGCCCGCTTTATTAGGAGCAGGTTTCTGCATGCTCTCTCATGCTTGCATGCACATTCTCTACCACCGCATAAAAAACTGGAAGAAAAAAACAAAAGGTTGTGGGTCACACATTGCATGTGCCCTCTCTGTCATGATAAGAAAAATAAATGATAACTAGAAGATAAGAAGTAGTGGGACACCTAAGAGAGAGAATTTGGCATGGAAGAGAGACAATGAAATGAGGGACCGAGAGTTTGGCACGGAAGAGAGACAATGAAATGAGGAGAGAGGTTTGGACTTAGGGCATCTCCAACGGGACGACGTATTTCAGACGCTTAAACGGACGTATCCGTTTGCGTCGATCAAAATGTCGAAATCATCCGCGCGTCCGTTTGCGGCGCATAATTTTTGTTTTTCCCATTCATAAAGTCTTTGTTTACATTAATAAAAAACATAAAAGGCCATAAATGCGTGGTAAACCTAAGTACTGCCTACTAGTCATCGTCGCTGACGAGGTCGATGAACTCCGGCATCGACCATGTAAGCTGGTACGCCGGCGGTGGAGGAGGTAGGGCAGGTTGCGGCAACTGGGGCCAGGTCGTCGCCTGCGTAGGAGGCTGTGGTGAAGGTGGCCAGGGATCCCAGGCCAGAGCAGCAGCCGGAGCGTGGTCGCTCGAACGTGTCGGCGTGGCCGGAGGAATCGCCGGCCTACCCTGAGGCAGCGCGGACTCGCGGAGCTGGATTGCGAGCCCGTCCCAGAAGCGAGGTCGTTGAGCTCATCGAGCTCGCGGTTGGCCAGTGCCATGGCAATGGCCTCCTCCTCGGTAATGTCCGGTGGCTGGGTCTCCGGATCCCACGCCAGCCCGCTGTCGTCGTGGTCGTACTCTGCCCGCTCCACCTGCTCGTCCTCATCCTCGTCCTCGTCCTCGTGATCGTCCGCGTCCTCCTGGTCGTTCTCCTCTTCTTCCTCGGTGATCTCGCGGTCGAAGTACTCGAGGTCCCCGAGGTAGCCAGCGCGACGGCGCGCGTCGAACTCTCACGTTCGGAACGAGATCCAGTTGTAGGAGTTGAGCGCGTACGCTGGATCTTCTTGGAGATCCGGCGGCAAGATCGCTCGGCGGCGGCGCACCTCGTCCCGGCGCTCTCGGCCCTCGCGCGGCACTAGGGGTATCGGCACGCGCCTGGAGTTGAGGTACCAGCCTCCTCGAGGCAGGTTTGCGTCCGTCCATGGCACCGGCCGGTTTTTCTCCAAAAGTTGGCGCGCGAAGTCGATGCGGACGTACCGCCCGATCCGTGGCTTCTTGGTCATTCTTGGTCGATGCGGACGTACGGCCAGCATTTCTTCCCCATGGCGTCGGTCGGGTGGATAGTGTGGGCTCTAGCAATGGTGTGGTCGGGGAAATGGGCGTCGGCAGCTTTCCTTTAAGAGGCTCGGACGCCATCTCGCCTTCAATGTCCTGCCACTTCGACGCCACCCAGCTACGCACGCTCGCGGAAGCCGAAGCATGCCATTAACGCGGCCCTGAAAAGGCTGCAGCGCGCCGCCCGTAAGTAATGCCGCTGAAGACGAAGCAGTTGTGCCCTGCCAGGCGGGCCCGTGCGAGGGCCGGGCGGACGACCGCAGCGTCCGCGCAGCGTCCGTGAAGACGCAAACCTGGCGCATATTTGAGCCACATGTTTGCATCGCTACGGACGGCCCGGTCATTATGCGTCGCACCGCTGGACGTGGTACCAGACGCATTTTCGGGCCGAACGGACACATACGATCGGGCTCAGTCGTCCGATTACGTCGCCCCGTTGGAGATGCCATTACATTTCTTTGTCTCGAAGTCTCAGAATGCATGGCTGAGCGAGATGTGTTGGAGAGGGAGACAAGGGACAGGGAAAGCGTCGTTGACTTCTGAGACAAAGAAAAGAGATGCCTTCTAACCTTCTGCACACATAAGGTCCATTTCTAGTATCCCTAAAAAATTGAACGGGCAAAGATACGAGCGTGCGCGGAGCGCACATGCTCTACTGCAATTTTCCCCTCCTGCATACATACCGGCCGGTCATCCTCCAGGCTCCAACTGCGCTCTGACAGATTACCAAGCATTTGAAAACAGCTGCCATGGCGCCTCATGTGCTCGCGTCGGCTTTGTCCAAGCCCATCGGCTTCCGGCAATCCGCTTCGCTGGATGAAGTAAGGTCTGGCGGGTTACGTTTTGGCTCGTCCCACCTCCTGCTCGCCGTCGGTTCGTCCCTTCCGCCTCTTAGGATCCGCACCGCAGTAGCGGCAGCCGAGACAAGAACCGTACATTCTCGAACTTTGTTGTTTTACACTTTACATAGTCCAGTTCAGATGCATAGCTTCTGAGCTCTGACATATACTCAAGCAGGAACCGCTATTGGCGGCAGGAGATGAGCTCAAAGTTCTGGGGACATGGCGGAGTCCATTCGCTCTACGAGTGAGGCTGGCACTCAACTTCAAGGGCCTGGGCTACGAGTACTTGGAGGAGGACCTCGACAACAAGAGCGACCTCCTCCTCCAGTCCAACCCGGTGACCAAGAAGCTGCCCGTTCTCATCCACAACGGCGTCCCGATATGCGAGTCTCTCGTCATCTTGGAGTACATTGACGAGAAATTTGCTGCCATTGGCCCGTCCCTCCTCCCAGCCGACCTCTACGAACGTGCTATGGCACGGTTCTGGGCCACCTACATCGACAGCAAGGTATGCGATTTGTTGGTTTCCGGCCGATCTGGAGTTCTCTGCACAGGATCATAGGGATCGCATAAAACCTTGGTGTAGTATATTTTGAATGAATATCGATCGTCCATGACGAATTATTGCAGCTAGTTGCCCAATGGCTCAAGATGTTCCGGGCCAACACTGATAAGGAGAAGGCTGAAGCCACGAGAGAGACGATCGAGGCGGTGGAGACGCTAGAGGGGTTGCTCCTCTCCGCCGACGGACAGTCAAAGAAGCCCTTCTTCGGTGGTGACGACCCAGGGTACGTTGATGTCGTGCTAGCCGGCATGATCGCGTGGATGCAAGGCACCAAGGCACTTTGTGGTGTCGAGCTCTTGGATGCTGCCAAAACCCCGCTTCTGCTGGAGTGGATGGAACGCTTTGCCGAACTAGACGCCGCCAAGCTGATTATGCCGGATCTCGACAACCTCGTCGAGTTTGCCAAGGTCAAACGTGCCAAAATGATGAATCAAAACTAACTAAGCTATGTGGTTTATGCAAGCATCGTCATTTGGTTGCTTCTTGCTTGCATGTTGTGTGTCCAATCGTCATCTCTTGATACAGAGAATAAGAAAGTATTATCTCGATGTTGAAATGTAAACCTTTTTAGAAAGATATCTTACCTTTCTAAAAGGACTTACATTTTCCAACGGAGGTAGTAGCTACGTATGCATGTACCACCTAGTTGCATGTTGTTTCTCCATCTCAAGTGCAGTTTCATGTACCCACATGCGGAGAATAAAGAACTAATAAATACAACATATATGAATATTTGTGTGCAATCCTTTCTCAGAACCGCGTGTTGGATTAGATGATATGTTGTTGAAAAGCTATCGATGTTGCTAAACTTTTTTGCGAATTCCATATAGTTTACGAGTCTAATATACTAAAAACAGAGGTGGTTGTCGGCATGGCGAAAGTTTGAGATTGGCATCCTACGGTGCTTGGGTAGGGCGTGGCAACATTTGGAGCAAAATTAGGCTCATATTAGTGATTACTAGACCGTAGATGCGAGCTTTGCCGCACCTGTCCAACGCACGATATATTTGAAGAAGTTGAAAAGTAAAAATATTTCATAAATCTGAATGACTTTAAGCTACAACTAGCAATGTGGCCCTCGCAAATGCGAGAGCATCATTTTTACTCTAACCAAAACTGTTACTATTTATCTTTGCATTTGGTTTTTCACATTCAACCTTGCATTTGAAAGAAATACACTATATCTAGGACACATAATTATGTTGTTATTTTTGTTAAATATTAACATATTATTAGGAACTAAGAAAATAGAATAATGAAATATTTTTGGGCCTCAACGGGTGCCAATTAATTGGGGTTTTATGCTAAGATAGTATATCATGTGCCCATATCTTATCATATTAGTAAGGGTAGAATCATATCCACAAAATGCGAAGCTCCATGAAATCAAGGACATCGGCATATTAATCTTAAAATGAGACTGAAATTGGTCCAGCAACTATCCAGCATACTCTTGGCTTCTAGTTGCTTCGGAAACTAATTACCACACTTTTAAGATCACAATAAGAACCAAGTTTTGTTATTTTTTCTATCTAATTTCAGGAGCATGCTATAGGACGTAGCATCCAAGATATGCATCTGACGACTGCATTAAGATAGTGAGCTCTCGTTTTTCACTCGTGAAAACAAAACTGTTCGGTTTATATGAGCCATGTTCCGGTCTAATAATTAGCTAGGTATGTCCTAATCACAGTGGAACAAATATGTCGAAGGTAATTAATATGTCGATCAAGTCATTTTTTAGTTCCTTTTGTCAATTCTAAGCATTAAATTTATACTCTAAAGGAATAAAAATAACATTTTATATGAGACTTGGAATCTCATACTTTGTGTGTGATGAGCCAAAAAAATTTGGTATGTTAAACTTGATCTCTTCAAATATACAGTTTTTTATTAGATCATAACATTTATGTACTCAAATCCTTGTATAATTCCTTTGTATATCTAACCAATAAAATAAATAAGTTCATCAAGTATGGATATGGCTAATACCGCAGTGCTTACATTCTAGCTCGTTGACTTGAGTGACAAGAACGCTGCTGCTAAGCGACTCGCATGGCACAAGCGCGCCTAGAAACTCTTGGACGCTCACCTTTCACATCTAGATAGGCGAAGGTCTGGGGAAAAGTACTAAGATACGATGGATCTTTTCCACCGTGCCGCTAGAACATGCAAATGAAGGCAAAAGAAATTTCACCATAGGTACTTGGGGTTTCGCCCATTGCCATAAAAAGATCGCCATGCCACATGAGTGTGCAATAAAGGCAATATATAAGAAATTACCATGGTAGGGATATGCAGGGTGTCTCGATGATCGTTGATCGCCTAAAAAGGATCGCTCGTTTCGCTGTGATAGGTGCACAAGAAGTGCAGACACAATAGAGGTGTGATTGCCATTGTTTTTCGCTAATCCATGAGTAAAATCTTAGCCCCTTTTTATCTATATATCTCAACCATTTGTTTCATGCTGTCTCAAAATCAAAATTGCTAATTGTGGGGTTGATGCGTAGTTTTATGATATCAACATGACAAAGAAACTTACTAGGACATTTTTTTTATCTTCCATGTTAGAAATATTCTGTAGCGACATTGATATGGACGCGGATTTGGTGCATCCAGACACATTGGTGCCTTTTTTAGAGAACAAAATGAAAATCGTACTTTCGATTTTAAAAAATTTAATTTTTTTATTTCAGGAATACGTATACATGCTCCATATGTTCATGCAAATTTTTGGTATAAATCTCATTTCGTGGTGTATTCTAGAAAAAAAACAAATGTTGGTTTTATGTATAGGAGTAAAATACATAGTTTTTGGTCAGAAATTTGTCTTTTTATATTTTCTAAACTATAATGTATTTTGAACAAAATTTCTGGCATGAAGTCTGGATACATATATCTAGCCATATAGTTTTCGGCTAATTTTTTAAATAGTTGAAAGTATGATTTTGGAACTTCCATGTTAGAAATATTCTGTAGCGACATTGATATGGACGCGGACTTGGTGCATCCAGACACATTGGTGCCTTTTTTAGAGAACAAAATGAAAATCGTACTTTCGATTTTAAAAAATTTAATTTTTTTATTTCAGGAATACGTATACATGCTCCATATGTTCATGCAAATTTTTGGTATAAATCTCATTTCGTGGTGTATTCTAGAAAAAAACAAATGTTGGTTTTATGTATAGGAGTAAAATACATAGTTTTTGGTCAGAAATTTGTCTTTTTATATTTTCTAAACTATAATGTATTTCGAACGAAATTTCTGGCATGAAGTCTGGATACATATATCTAGCCATATAGTTTTCGGCTAATTTTTTAAATAGTTGAAAGTATGATTTTGGAATTTTTGAAAAAAGGTCTCTCTTGAATATGAAGAGGTTATCTGATCGATCAACGCAATAGTATCTATAAATTTTGGAATGAAATAATTCTGATCGAACGGTGCATCTTAGTGTTTTGAAAAAGAATATTAGTGCACACGTAAGTTCTGTTTAAAGAAGTGCACATCAAGTTGCAATAGAATCCTAGAAGACCACGTTTGGTCATAGCTGAGAGATCAGGACATCTATCAAATCCCGATCCGAACGGATCGTGTTTTCCATACCCTTGTTTCCATAAACTGCACGGATGGAACCTAGAATTTCAAGTAGCAAATCCAAACCTGGTTGGGGCTGATCATGTGTTACACATAAAACGTGACATGACATATAGTCTGTTTCCATCAAACATATACACGTAATTTTTTTTAATCTTGTCCATTAGAATTGTAGATCTAACGGTTAGAATAATCTTAATGATGTGGTTTAACGTAGTGTCTCTATTTTAGACCCTCGTATCTTGCTTTTAGTATATAATAGATTCCACTGTATAGGTGATATGTCATGGTTATTTAAAGTTATATAACTGATCCACTAACAAAATAATTTATGTACATTACTTTTTCTAATATCATGAGTTAGGGCTAGAATCGAAAAACCAGTAATCTCCCATATGGAATGAACAATGTGGTCAATGATTCTATAGCAAACTTATATAATTTCCGAGCATCAAAGTGTAAAACGTGTGCATAAATAGTGTCAGCTAGATGACCACCGACTTATAGTGTCCTAAAATCCAGTCAATAATTAACACAAAACGTACTGATATTTCAAGTAGTAATATCATCATATCTCGCCCACTTGAATTAAGTACCAAACCTTCACAACGTTTTTTTTTTTCATGAGGAAAGGTTAATCA
This sequence comes from Lolium rigidum, assembly GCF_022539505.1. NCBI lineage: Eukaryota > Viridiplantae > Streptophyta > Magnoliopsida > Poales > Poaceae > Lolium > Lolium rigidum. The sequence goes on from NC_061508.1 coordinate 279,607,116, forward strand.
AGAGCGTGACATCTTCATTTTCTCTCATATGGGCAGTTGGGATCCTCTGCCTCCAAAGTTGTGGCCAAAGCCACCAATCAACCTCTGAGTCGACTCCGTGACTATTAGATCAAATTGTTATGCTATCACAGCTCCATGGATGGTCCTGGTATAGAATGATGTAGGTTATGCAAAGAATAAGAAAAGACGAATAATGTTTGGTTAAACAGTATAGCACCAAGCTCTATAAGGAAAGTAGCTGACCAAACCAAAAACTGAATGTACCTAGGTTCATAGAAACCGCAAATTACAAAAAAAAAAAAAGAGGATTTAGCATGATAGCCCGAGTTTTCTTCTGATACACGTAAGTGCTGTTCCTCAAGGTAAAGTCTTGATAAAAACCAAAAATATATAAGTAAAACTGTATGGCAACATGTGTTCTGTCCATGCCCAGCTTGGAAGCCAATAAGGTAGATATCTCCAGAGACCTAGCCCTACGTGAAAAGAACCCAAGACCTAGCCGCCGCCGCCCCTCCACCCTCCCAGCGCCGCCCCTCCACCCTCCACCACCCCTTCCCATCCCCTCTCCTCCCTTCCCACCTTCGCCCGGGTCGTCTCACGCGAGGTGGCTCCGGGCGACGACCGAACCCAAGAAGAGGCGGCCCATCTTCCTCCTCCTGGCCGCTGCGGCCGTCCGGGTCGGCGGTGGCGGCCGCGTTCGGCTGCCAAAGGCAGGGGTGGTGGTGGCGCGTCCATGGACTCCCCTTCGTGCGGAGACGGGGTCTTCTAGGGGCGGCGACGGTGGACGGCGGGTCTGGTGGCGGTGGCCTCGGCTACTTTACCTAGATCATGGCGGGAGACGCGGTGGTGTGGCGGAACTCGGCGGGGAAGGGCGGCAGCGGGATCGATGCTGACCTCCACCGGCCGGGTTGGAGGAGGAAGATGGACCGCGGATCCCAGCCATGGCAGCAACGTGGGGCCCGGCCGTTTCGGTTTTCATGGTGGTGGTCCTAGGGTTCTTCTTTCGGGAAGATGAAGACATTCTGGATGCCGATCTTTTTTCATCTAACCGGAGTGATGAGTTTCGGAAGGCTTCGATAGTGAATGAAACAGTGCATCTTTTGCCTGGAGTTCACAGGATCGGGTGGTATTCGGTCGCGCGCACCCATGCTTTTATTCCGACCGTTTGGCTTCGGAGGGAGCGGCGCGAAGCACTGTCCTGTGTTGATATCAAGAGACTTTTGGTCCATGGTGAAGTCAGAAGCAGAGAATTTCATGAAGGCGGGATTGTGGGATAGCTAAAGAAGGTTCAAGTCTCCGCGATGTTGAGGAACTTTCTTGGTGTTCTGGGACTCGCAGCAGTGGTATGAAAGTGGGGGCGGCAACATAGGCGAAGTTTAGAGGCATACCTTTCAGGGCGAAAACCCAAGGTCTGGTTTTAACTGGTTGTGCCTGGCAATGACCTTGTTGGATGCATTGTTTTGAGAGCGGGGACTATCTTCAAGATAAAAACCTAAGATCTTTAACCGGGCGACGACGACGCTGGTGCACCGTTCCCTTCTTGGAGGTGTCGCTTTTGGAGAGTCTGTATTTCAGGTGTTGCCTAGGGGTTGGATGCATTACTGTTGCTAGGCATGGGATACTATAGCGGGACTTTTCTTTCTTAGTTTTCTTTTATCTTTTTTGGCTGTGTGCATCCGTACTGCCATTAGGGTGTTGCGTTGTTATATAGGCTGGGTGTAATTGGTATATTTTAATATTAATATATCCCTTTATCGAAAAAAATGTGTTCTGTCCATGCTATTTATCCTAACCTGCATGCACACCAATACGAAAGCAATTCTTTTACCACAAAATATCTTTGCAATGTAGATCCTAAGGTTTGCAATTTGAATGTGGTTTGAATACATTTTATACGGGAAGACTAAATCAGATCTAAAAAAAAACCTAATTGTTCTCCTACTTGATAAAAACATTCGCCGATTCTTTACATCTGCATAATTTGCCCTTCCCCTGTTGGGACCTAGCATGCATGGACAAAGATGTTTAAAATGACAAAGAGCTAACATATAAGTTTTTTTCTTCGAAATTGGGGAACTATCACCCAGCTTCTGCATCCAAGGGATGCACACGGCTTTTTATTAGATTATTCACAACACCTTACAAAGCAATACAAAAAATCAAACTCAAAGCCACCTCGCTAAACCTACAGTGAGATGAAGGGGGTAACAATACACCAACTCGCATCATCCAAAAAACCAAATGCCTTCCCAGACCGCCCAATAGCAGATGAGAAGCACATCTAGTCAAGCAAACTCTCAGCGCACGCCAACGCCCACGCCACAGAAGCTGCTACCGCTGTCTTCCTCGACTCCATCTTCAAGAGGGATCATCGCATTGACCTTGCCAGGTCTGCCATCGATGGCGCCACGGCGCCAGACGACACCACCATCCTGCGCGCGTCCATCACACTGCGTCCATCTCCGAGAAACCGCTGCACCATGTCGCGGAGACTCGACGACGCCGACACAGCAAAGAACACCACTCCACCTCAGCACCACTGCCATCCGTTGTCTGCTCCAAAACGATGCCCCTAGCAGGTAGAACAGCGCTGCACGCCTCCATCGTTCGATCTGGGAGACCCGGGTCTATGGTTTCCCTTGGAGCAGCCCAGGCGAAGAAACGCATAGTGCAGAGACAATGCCTTCAACAAGGTAGCGACGAACATGCGCTGCCATCATCCACCATGACCGAAGTCAGGGCCGGCTTTCACTAGCAGCTACGCCTCGCCATCGGGAGCTAGACGACGGATCGCGAGATCCGCCAAAGCTAGCCACACAAACTAGCCGATCTCCTCCGGCGAAAGAGAAGACCACCACAGCGGTGCCACGGTCAGCAGCACCGGACGTTCGCCACCCGCCACCAGGTCGACGCCTTCACCGCCATCCAGGGCCGCCGCCCTTGATACTGTGGTCCCAGACCTGGACGAGGAGCAGCACCCAGCAGCCACCCAAGCACCAGCGAGGCTGAGGCGAGGGAGGGAGAGGAGGGCCGCGCCGCCAGGATCCAGGACCATCCCCCCAGCGTGAGGCTTGCCTCCATACCGCCGCATTAGGGGACCCGCGAGAAGATTCCCGCCGCCTCCATCACCGGCTGCGCGAGGCTTCGCCGGCGGCAGCCTCAGGGGACGGCGAGGAGAGGGGAGAGGGGTGAGGAAGGCGGCGGCGGCGGGAGGGGGGTAGGGTTCCGCCCCCGAGTCGCCTAGAGGAGACGACCCGAGGGGGTACGGGTCTCCGGAGCTAACATATAAGTGATATTTGTTTATCATGTCTATCCACTCTCGAAGAAAGACTTCATATTAAAGAGAGTCGACTAATAGAACGTGCCGGTATATGAACCTGGCTTAAGTCATTATCTCATTGGTCTAGAAAATGTATGTCGGGTACACTGTTGCAGTGTGCTGTACGTATTCCACAGTAAAAATACATGTGTGGTTCTCCCCCATCCCCCTATCGCATCCTCTCCCCTGCCACCTATACATCCCCTCCCCTACATTTCCCTGCACCGTCGCCTGGGACCTGGCCACCGCCGATCCTCACCGCGTGGCCGACTGCGCCGCGCGCAGCCGCATGCGCCTGCTGCTGCAGTCCCCATGAGGTCGCGGCCCGGGTGCGGAAGCTGCAGCACGACCTCGCCACGCTCCTCGGCATCCGCCATGTCGCCGAGCTCGGGCCACCTCGAAGCTGCCCATCCCCGACGCCGCCCTGTCCTCGATGCCAGCCCCGTCCCGAGCTCGCCCGGACCTGGATGCCGCCCTGTTCCCAACGCCACCTCGACGACACCCTGTCCCCAACGACGACCCCATCCCGAGCTCGCCCGGGAAGCCACCTCGACGTCGCCCCGTTCCCGACGCCACCTCGACGTTGCCCCTGTCCCCGACGCCGGCCCCGCCCCAAGCTTGCCTCGCCATGGTGCTCGCCTCCGCGTGGTGGAGGTTGGCCGCGGAGGGCGACGCGACGAGCGGCGGTAGCATGATGGTGGCGCGGGCTCCTCTGCCGTCCGCCCGCCCGATGGCCGCTGCGCCTCCACCATCAGCTCCTCACGTGCGCGCCGCGCCTCCGCCATTTGCCCTGCCGCCCGCCCGCTACTGGTGATTTTGGAGGAAAGAGGAGAGAGGAGTGTGATTTGGGGGAGACGCGCCGGCCCACTTCTCTCTTTCATGCGTTTGGCCCACCTGTGTATTGTACGGGGTACTATCTGTATTAGACACATGATCAGGTTCTGTACGAGCCCAGAAAAAACACCTGGACCAATGGTAGCCTGACTTCAACCAGAAGCATATGCCTGCCGGTTCAACAATGCACTTTCCTCATATTAAAGCATTATAAATTAGAGGATCCTCAAGACACCACACGTCACTATTGATCTAGATGAACAGTAAACATATAAATAGTGCACATCTTTTGCATTGTAGATCCTGGGTTTTGACGTCATGTGCTGGCTCCTTGGGGCATTTTCTTCAACAGTTCTGCAGTAATTCGTCAACAGAAATACCACACACACAACTAGAGAACGGACCTTTAGTACCAGTTGGTAAGCGCATTTTGTCCCAGATTTGTAGCTGGGACTACGGAATTGGAACTAAAGCCCCCCCCCCTCCCCCCTCCCAGTCTTGGTTGTGCTGCAAGGTTGTGCCACGAACCGGGACTACAGCCCCCTCCACGCGGGCTACGAGCGCGCGCCGGGGTGAAGGGCCTAAAGGCCATAACGGCTATTTTATTAAAAAAAATTCTAATTTTTTCCACTCCCTCATTTTTTCTATTTTTCAGAATTTCCAGTATTTCAGTTATTTGACTAGTTTAGTCTCTAACTACACTTAATCTTAGGTTAAATTGCTCATCTGTGGTCAAACTTTCCGCTCGGTCACCCATCCTCAGACTGCTCCAGCACTAGCACGCTTAACTTCTCAGTTCATTCCGTCCTGATTCCAAGTGCTCTGCGCACGTCATTGATTTGTAACTGGGACTACGGAATCGGGGCTAAAGCCCCTCTCCCCCTAGTTCTGGTTGTGCAGCGAGGTTGTGCTGCGAACCGAGACTAAAGGCTCCTCCACGTGGGCTACGGGCGCGCGCCAGGGCGAAGGACCTAAAGGCCATGACGGCTATTTTTTATTAATTTTTTTCTAATTTTTTTCCACTCCCTCATTTTTTCTATTTTTCAAAATTTCCAGTATTTCAGTTATTTGACTAGTTTAGTCTCTAACTACACTTAATCTCATGTCAAATTGCTCACATGTGGTCAAACTTCCTGCTCGGTCATCTATCCTCAAACTACTCCAGCACTAGCACGCTTAACTTCTCAGTTCCTTCTGTCCCGCTTCCAAGTGCTCTGTGCACGTTATTGATACTTGTCTAATATCAATCCTATTAACTGTTGGTCACGATATCACACTTATTTATTGTTTGAATTCTAAATAATTCTTTTAATAAAAAAGTAATGATGTAATAGTAATCTTGAGTAAATAAATAAAATATTTTTTATGATTTTCCAAAATCTAAAACCTGAAATTTTTCATACTTCCCTTTGGCACTTTAAGAATCTAAGAATTGGCTAACCAGGTAAACTCCGGTGAATTCGGATGTAACTTTTCACGTAGATACATTTTCATATATGAAACGTTTTTTTTCGAGTTCGTATGCAATCAGAAATCCCATTTTACCGATACATGACACAATTTTGCAAAAAAAAAAAGTTGAAATTCATGTTCGTTAATTTTCTTGCAACTAGATGATAGAACACATGGACATGTGGAAGGGTTTTTATTTTTATTTTTTGTCAAATTCTTTTATATTTTACAAAGCTAAAAAGTCAATCCACGGGGGGTGTGTGGAGCCAAAAAAAAACCTAGAACCTTTAATCCTGTAGACCTTTAGACCCGGCTTGTAACACGAACCGGGACTAAAGGTTTCACACTAGTGGCAGCCCGTCGCAACCCCTTTAGTCCCGGTTGGTGGTCCCGTTACGAATCAGAACTAAAACTTTTCGATAACCTAGCCGTTCGATCTAGGACTAATGCTCACATTAGTCCCAGATCAAAACACGACCAAAACTAATGCTCCGGACAGCTCCGAACGAAAATCATGTTTTCTAATAGTGGCAGTAATTCTCTAGTCTTACTCAAACAATACCACATAAACACTAATTCTTAATAGTAAATTGGCACACTAATTCCACATAGTCATTCTTCAACAACAATTCTTTAACAGCCGCACAGTAATTCTTCAACATCCTACCCTCTCTTATTCGTCACTTCGTGATCACCCCACGGGTTACCTCTACTACGTTAAATTTCTTAAGAAAAAAATTCATCGTTCGTTTTCTTCTTTATCTAGAAAAAATACTACTAACTTCTCTTGTAAACTAATACTAGCTTATTTGATTGATCTCTCGATGATCACTCTCTGCTACTATAGCTTTCGCAACATGAACTTCAAAAAATGCTTCATTGTTCCTCGCCTCTTTTATCTAGGAATAATACTAATGTCTCCTTCCACAGTAGTTTCGATGCAAAAGTACTACTCCCTCCGTTCCTTTCTGTAATGCCTATTGTTTTTTCGCAATTGTTTCAGAATATAAGAGGAAAGCTGTGTTTTTTTGCAAATAACCCCTTCCACCGATTTGTTTTCGTCTAGAAAATCTGGAAAGAATCTGTTCACGTTGACAAAATCTGGTATGAAATCACGTAGAGAAAATCTGGACGTGAGATTAGGAAGGAGTAGATCACGCACGCGTCTGTTAAGGAAATAGCAAATACAGATCACGTGAGATTAGGAAGGAGTAGGTCGCGCGTAGGGAGCAGATCACGTCTCCGATCTGTTTCCAGTTTCCTTTTTTTCTCTCAAATAGCGCTGGGGGTTTTGTGTCAATAAATTTGCTTGCGCTAATTTCCGTGCCAAAAAACAATAGGCACTATAGAAAGGAACGGAGGGAGTACTACTTTATTGTTGATCGCATTACGCCCATCCTATGGGTGCCACATGTGTCGTACTCAACTTCCCGAAATAATAATTTCCTCGCTGCTTTTTAATATTCTTTTCAAATACTCAACTTCCAGAGAAAACATCATTCCTCGCCCCTTTTATCCGTAAAAATACTCAGATCCAGAAAATGAAATAGTCATCGTTCGCCGCCTATTTTACTCGGGAAGGTACGAATGCCTTATTTTGCAGTAACTTCGGTGAAAAAATATTAATGATTTCGAGCACAAATATATTCTATTTATCCAGGAGAAGTATTGAGCTTCTGAAACTGAAATTCTCCACCATATGTAGCCTTTCGGGAAAATATTAGTGCCCTCTGTTAACGCCTTTTTATATATATTGTAACTTCAAACATAATTATTACATTACATGTAACATAATCTTGATAACATTACTGAGGTTATGCGAGAATACCTTAGACGCGTTGAGGGAGAATGGCTCTTAATATGAGGTTTTAATGTGTTGGTCCTTGCGTTTCATAATTTAAATATTTCTAATATTTACCACGTGATTTTTTCTACCTACTTGAATATTTGTGTGCATTTTATACATGTGTAACGTGTGTGACACTAGATATAAGGTAGAGAACCGTGGTGAACCACGGGCATTCCATTAGTAAGATATATTGGTCGGGTTGCTAGATGTGACATAGAGGATTAGTCGGATGTCATTGATACGTCTCAAATGTATCTATAATTTTTGATACACCATGATTATTTTACACCAATTTATATATGTTTTGCTCATGCTTCGTTGCACTTTTATACATTTTCCGGCACTAACATATTAACAAGATGCCACAGTGCTAGTTCCCTGTTTTCTGTTGTTTTGTATTTCAGAAAAGTTGTATAGAAAATATTCTCGGAATTGGACGAAACAAAAGCCGAAGTTAATATTTTACCGTAACAAAGACATAGTCCATAGGGGAATCGAAGGGGGGCAGCCGAGCGGCCACACTAGCCCTAGGCGCGGCCTAGCCCTGGCCCGCGCCTAGGGGTGGTGTGGGCCACGCTGGCCTCCACCGACATCACTCCTCGCCTATTTAATCACGATCTCGGGAAAACCCTGAACACCCGATCATCCATCCACGAAAAGTTCCATCGCGGCCGCCATTGCAGAACCCATCTCGGGAGGGTTCTGAAGCTCTTCCCAGCACCCTGCTGGAGGGGAAATCATCGCCGGAGACATCTACATCACCATGCCCGCCTCCGAAGTGATGCGTGAGTAGTTCATCCCTGGACTATGGGTCCATAGCAGTAGCTAGATGGTTGTCTTCTCCAATTTGTGTCTCATGTTTAGATCTTGTGAGCTTCCCTACATGTAATGCTACATGTTGTGTTTGTTAGGATCCGATGAATATTAAATACTATGTTGAGATCAATTATATATTCATGTCATATGTTATTTGTGATCTTGCATGCTCTCCGTTGCTACTAGATACACTGGCCAAGTAGATGCTTGTGACTCCAAGAGGGGGTATTTATGCTCGATAGTAGGTTCATGCCTCTAGTTTTCTAGGAGAGTGACAATAACTTCTAAGATTGTAGATGTGGTGTTGCTACTAGGGAGAAAACAACGATGTTTTATGCGAGGGTAATTCTATTGTTTACTTTACACACATTGGTTAATACGATAATCTGTTGCTTGCAACTTAATGCTGGAAGGGGTTCGGACGATCACTAATAGGAAAACCCTTATAGGCGGAGCTTAGTTCTGTGGCGCACCACTAAAAATGCGCCACAGAATGTTATTTTCTGGCGCACCATGCTAGGTGCGCCACAGAAATAGCTTAATTTTGTGGCGCACTACCGAACCCTCGCGCCACGTAAATTATATGGGGCCCACATCCTGCCACCACCAATTATTAGTGTAGGTATTTCTGTGGCGCACATGGCGTGCTGCGCCACCGAAATAACTCTTTCTGTGGCGCACGTGCTTCGGTGCGCCACAGAAGTAGTTGATTCTTTGGCACACTTATTATGGTGCGCCACAGAACTAAGAGAACTTATATCAGCGCCGGCCGTGCCCCTCCCCCACGCCTGTTCACCTCTCCCCTCTCCCCTCTCCCCTCTCCCCTCTCCCCTCTCCTCCGATCTGTACCGCCGCGCGCCGCCATGGTCGTCGCCATCGCCGTCGCCGCCGCCTTCTTCCGCGAGGGCCGCATGCCGCCACACTCCTCCCATCCCCGCCACCTGCAGCACAAGCTGCCGCTACGGCGAGGAGGGGCCGCCGTCGCGTCAAGGTGGAGGAGCCGCCGCGTCCTCCTCCTCCACCCCCGCCGTCATCTTCAACCTCCTCCTCCACCCCTGTCATCGGTGATCTCTCTCCCCTCCCCTCCCCTCCCTCTTAATTCCTCTCCCGCGCGCGCACAAGGTGCTTGACGAAATGCTGCTGTCGATGTGCTGCTGTACATTGGTGTTGTTCTTGCTGTGCTGTTGCTGTTGCTGTGCTGTGCTTGCTGCTGTTGGCTCATTGTCGTTGCTGTGCCGAAGCTGTTGGCTCATTGCTGTTGTTGTTTGCTCATTGTTGTTGCTGTTGGCTCATTGCTGTTGCTGTTGGCTGTGTTGAAGCTATTGCTGTTGGCTCATTGCTGTTGCTGTGCCGAAGCTGTTGGCTCATTGCTGTTGCTGTGCCGATGCTACTGGTTCATTTTAATGCTTGTTGTGTTCGATCAGTGAGGTTAACTGGTTCATAGGAATTTAAATGCATGAAATGCTACTGGTGGGCTTGTATACATACATATTTACTTGATGGATTTTTGTGAGCTTATGGTATGCTACTATGCTACTCGGTTGCTCTTGGTTGGCCTAGGATTAGTTTTCTCGGACCCCAAGTAATTCTCTCGTTGGGATTAGTTTTCCGGACCCCAAGTTTTCTCGGACCCCCGATGATTTACTTGATGGATTGTTGTGAGCTTATGGTATGCTACTATGCTTATAATGCTCTGATTAGTGGGGATGCTTACTCGGATCATGTGCATATAGTTCATATAGTTCCCTAAAAAGAAAGAATGCTCCCCGGCCGTATGCTTGATGTCTTGGCCCAGCCAATGATGCAAAGGCCGAGGCAAAAACTTGGATAAGAACAGATACTAAAATGTGTGATTTAAATGGAATGCTTATGATGGTATACTAAAATAGAGATATTCACATTAGGGAATCATGTAAATGAATGCCACTCGTGGTATCCTTTGAAGAAAATGGGAAGTTTCGATGGTTTAAAAGACTAGGTGATGCTAGGTTATTAAGTTGGTCTGTCAAGGTTGGTTTTATCCGGTTAACTTGGATAGGCTATGTGTTCTTGCTTACTTATGCATATCCATCTCTACTGGATTGACTAGCTCGAGGCTTGGCCTCTCTTGCTAGCATCACTTGGTTACTACCAAGTGATGAATAATCCCTTATGGTACCCCAGCTTTGTTTTGAACTCAACTGAGTAATGATAAATTTCTATTTCTTGTTGGCTTTGATGAAAATAGAGATATCCACAGTAGGGGATCATGTAAATGAATGCCACCGTGGTATCCTTTGAAGAAAAAGGACTGCTTCGATGGTTTTAAAAGGCTAGGTGGTGCTAGGTGATTCAGCTTGGCTACCAAGACTTGTCTCATCCGGTTAGCCGGGATATGGTATGTGTTGTTGCTTGTTTAGGCATATCTATCACTTACTCGGATTTACCGGTTCTTGATTGGCCTCTCTTATGCCAGCATCACTTGGTCTATATACCAAGTGATGAATAATCCCTTTGGAGCATCTCGCTCCATGCAAGCTATGTGTGTTTGAGCATCTTGACTTATGTCACCATGGTTGCTGGTTTGTTGGTGTTTTTGTACTTGCCGATGATTAGATGGTTGGTCGATCACTCGTACACTCGGGGTGGAGCAAGTGAGCCTGGTGTGATGGCACAAGTATCAATATTTTGTGCATCCTACCTGGCCTCGCTTACTCCATCCCTGAATGTTAATATTTGTTTCGACCAACAAAGTATGAGGCATTCCATTTAGTTCATACTAGCTACTTCTTAATTGCATTGGCCTTTCTTTCATTTTAGTGCCGATGATTAAATTGTTTGGTCACTTGTACACTCTGGGGTGGGGCCAGTGAGCCTGGTGCGATGGCACAAATATCAATCTCTCGTGCATCCAACCTGGCCTCACTGACCCCATCCCGGAATGTTAATATTTCTTTCGACCAACAAAGTATGAGGCATATGATATCTAGTTGAGATACCACTTGGCTCTTTCTTCCATTTTAGTGCCGATGATTAGAATGTTTGATCACCTATACGCCGCAATATACTTTGTAGACGGGCCCCCTTTCCCCGGCCGCCGTACCGTGAACGAGTCTTTGACGAGACAACAACGCTGACCTGCCTCTCCGGTGCATCACCACTTTTCTTCTCTCGCCGTCCAGTACGTGAACGAGTCCTTAATGCAAAGACGGTGCCAGCCTCCCTAGCATCATGCCGACTCTCGTTGCCGCGCCTCAGGCCGTGCCTACGCGCTCGCACTCTTCGCTTTTGCTCCGGTGAACGAATAGACTAATAGTTGAATAAGGAAGCCGATGACGGCCGATCGCTTTTAATCTTGCGATCGGCCGTCATCGGTTTCCTTATTCCAACGATCGCCTATTGGTTCACCGGCAAGAAGGCGAACAAGGCAGGGCGTGGGACACACGGCCCGAAGCGCGACAACACGGCCCGGCATAATGCTGGGCAGGCCGGCACGGTCTTTGCATCAAGGACTCGTTCACCGGACGGCGAGGGACTCGCCGTGGTTCTCGCGCCGGAGAGGCAGATCGGCGTTGTTGTGTCGTCAAGCACCCGTTCACTGGAACGGCGGCCGGGGAAAGGGGGCCCTTCCGCAAAGTATACCGCGGTGTATACCGCAACTATGGTTTCGACCATAGTATTTGTGTTGACCAACAATGTATGAGGCACTTATTCCATTTTGTCATTCCATTTGCTTTGAGATTTTCAAAATGCCGATGATTAAAATGTTTGGTCACCGTACACTCGGGGGTGGCGTAAGTGAGCCTTGTAAGATAGCACAAATATCAATCTCTTGTGCATCGGACTTGGTCTCACTTACACCATCCCTGAATGTTAATATTTGTGTTGACCAACAATGTATGAGGCATTTATTTCATTTCTCTTGTGCATCAGACTTGTTGGTCTCACTTTCTTCCATTTTCATCATAGTAGGAACTGGATGAAGACCCCGATGCAAGAGAGCCTGGTGGGTAGAGATGAGGGAGCAAAGGAGGAACCGGATGAAGACTACTTTGTATCTCGAAATTGTGAATTTTGTATGAATTAAGAGTTGTATGCAAAACATTTGACACTTGCCACTATATATGTATCTCGATCGGGCTCTAAGTAATGTGATGATGATGTCTATGTTATATCTGTGCAATGTACATGATATTTATATTATATCTGAATGTTGTTGTATATAACCTGTATATTGTTGTCTATAAACTGCTATATAACCAGTATATTGCTGTCTATAAACTGCATGTGTATAGCAGGCACCACAAAATCGTGTATAATACAAGCAAATTCTGTGGCGCACTGAAAACCAATTCTGTGGCGTACGCTTTTCTGTGGCGCACCTAAGCACACGTGCGCCTACGTAAACCTTAATTCTGTGGCGCATGGGCCGGTGCGCCACAGAAACCTTATTTTTGTGGCGAAGTTTCAGTGGCGCACCTCCCATGCGCCACAGAATCCATTTTTGGTGCGCCACTGATGAGGCTTTTCCTACTAGTGGATAACCGGAAGGTGGATTATTAGTCATAGACGCAGTTGGATTACGGTTTATGTATTATGTTGTAATGCCCAGACGAATCTCATAGTAATCATCTTGTCATGTATGATCGATATTCTGTCAATTTCCCAACTGTAATTTTTTCACCCAGCATGTTATTTATCTTTATGGAGAGACACCTTTAGTGAACTGTGGACCCCGGTCCTTTCATTTACACTGATAAATTCAACCACTGCAATCCTGCTCTATTTACTTACTGTAAGCTCTGTTCTCTTTTATTACTGCAAAAATCTCATTCCACTCGATACATTTAATCCTTTGTGTTCAGCAAAAATGGTGAGATTGATAACCTCACTGTAAGTTGGGGCAAAGTACTTTGGTTGTGTTGTGTTTAGGTTCCACGTTGTTGCTGACGCCGGTAGTGCGCCCTGCCACTAGTCAGCTAGCAACACCTTCAAAAGTCACGTCTTTCTACTACTGGTTGATTAAACCTTGGTTTCTTACTGAGGGAAAACTTGTTGCTGCGCTCATCACACCTTCCTCTTGGGGTTTTCCAACCGTATCATCAAGCACACGCCATCAGTCATCGCGAACTGCACCCAAATGTCAATTAGATAATATTGCCATTCGAAAAAAAGAAAAACAGATAATATTGCCTATTCATTAGTAGGAAACTAGCTATAGGTGGGGGCTATTCTGTGGCGCATCTGTTTTGCATGCGCCACAGAAATTATTTCTATGGCGCACCAGACCAGGTGCGCCACTGAAATAGCACGCTTTTGTGGCGCACCACAGTCACATGTGCCACAGAAATATGGTGGACCCCACCCCCAATAATTGGTTTCACTATTTCTGTGACGCACAGAACCACGTGCGCCACAAAACAAGACATTATGTGGCGCACCTTGCTTGGTCCTCCGACGGAACAATTATTGGTCCTCCGATGGCCCGTCCGTATATCTATCCTCCCACCCCCCGCCCGTGCCCTCCCCCTGCCCATCCCTCCACTCCCCCTCCCTCGTCATCTGCCTCCACGCCGCCGCCCTCCCCCTCCCTCGCCATCTGCCTCCACGCCGGCTCCGGGAACCACGCTGCCGCCCTCGACGCATTCGGCGCCATGCTCGTCCACGAGATGGTGGCTGGTCCGCCACCCTCGACGCATTTAGCATCATGCCTGGGCGGCACCGGGATGTGGTACCCAACGCCATGGCCTCCCTCGACAAGAACCTCCTCAGCCCTCGCCATACCCCCCCCCCCCACGCGCGATCAGGTCTCCTCGATTCTTCCCTCGTTGTTGGCATTATTGTTATCACCAGAATTTGACCGAGTCAGAGGTGGGCCGCGATCAAGATGGACTCGAAGAATATATATATGGAAGAAATACGTGAATCGGCCTTACATGCAAAGTTTGGGCTAGTTTGCCCTTGTATCTGTAACATATTAGATTACGTGTCGGTTAAGAGTTAGAGTTTTACCCGTGCACGGTTAGGTGCACACCCACGTTAGAAAGTCCCTTGGACTATAAATATGTATCTAGGGTTTATGGAATAAACAACAACCAACGTTCAACACAAACAAATCTCGGCGCATCGCCAACTCCTTCGTCTCGAGGGTTTCTCCGGTAGCACCATGCTGCCTAGATCGCATCTTGCGATCTAGGCAAGCACAAGCCTGCCCACGTTGTTCATGCGTTGCTCGTGCCGAAGCCTTTTTGATGGCGAGCAACGTAGTTATCTTAGATGTGTTAGGGTTAGCATTGTTCTTCGAATTACATGCTTTCGTTATGCAACCCTTGAACATCTAGCCGCCCTTACACCTATCTTAGGTGTAGGGGCGGCACCCCGCTTGATCATAGTTTAGTAGATCTGATCCGTTACGGTTGCTCCTTGTTCATCAAGGATTAGTTTAACATCCGCAATAGTTAGGCCTTACAAAGGGTTGGAGGATCCAGCGGCGTGTAGGGTGACGTTTGCTAGCCCTAGAAAGGATGTTCCGGGATCAACCTCGTGTTGGTTTTTAGGCCCCGTCTAGGATCGGCTTACGGTCACCGTGCGCGAGCGCGAGGCCCAATCGTGAGTAGGATGATCCGATTATGCGGTGAAAACCCTAAATCGTCGTAGATCTCATTAGCTTTATCTTGATCAAGCAGGACCACCATATATTCGGACACCTTGTATGAATCATGGGTGGATCGGCTCTTTGAGCCGATTCACAGATAACCCGAGAGCCGATCGAGGCTCGTATTTAATGTTTACGTGTATGCCATGCAGGAAACTAAGCGAGGCATCATCCACACCTTCCCCGACCAGGTATAGGTCGGTGGCACGCCCTTGCGATAGCATCGGTCGTGTGACCAGGAGGCTTTGCGGGCCGTCGCTCCGAGGGACCGGGGCCAGCCGCAGCCCTAGTTGTTCCCGGCTCTACTGTATTGCCCGTCTCTGCCCGCCAGGGGGTTTCTGACGTCAACACATTCTGGCACGCCCGGTGGGACAACCTTCGACATCCGCAACATCGCCATCTACATCCGAGATGGCGGAAGGCACTCCGGTCAAGTACGAGGATCTGCTTGATGAGCTCAAGAAGAAACATGACAAGATCAAGGCAACCCTCGAAGCCGAACTCATTGGCTCTTTCCACCGAACCCGCTCCCACGGCGTCAGGTGGAAGGGTTTCACACCTGAAGGCGCACTCGATGGAGTGGACCTGTCCGCCCCATCAGAAGAACGCACCAGGTCGCTGCGGCAGGAAATCAACTACATGGTGGCTCATTCGCTGCACCGCCACTCTGAGAGCCTGGTGAACACTTTGGAGCGTGTCGCTTGATACGTCCCCGACGTATCCATAATTTCTGTCGTTCCATGCTTGTTTTATGACAATACTTACATGTTTTGCTTGCACTTTATAATGTTTTTATGCGTTTTCCGGAACTAACCTATTAACAAGATGCCACAGTGCCAGCTCTCGTTTTCTCGCTCGTTTTTGGTTCCGTAAAGGCTGTTCGGGCAATATTCTCGGAATTGGACGAAATCAACGCCAAACCTCCTATTTTCTCCCGAAGGCTCCGAACACCGAAGAAGAGTCGGAGAGGGGCAGGGGGCCACCACACCACATGGCGGCGCGGGCCAGGCCTAGGCCGCGCCGGCCTAGGGTGTGGCGCCCCCAGGTGCCCCCCTGCGCCGCCTCTTCGCCTATAAAAGCCCTTTCGACCTAAAAACACCGTACCAATTGACGAAACTCCAGAAAGACTCCGTGGGCGCCGCCACCGTCGCGAAACTCCAATTCGGGGGACAGAACTCGTCCCGGCACTCCCGCCGGACGGGGAAGTGCCCCCGGAAGCCATCTCCATCAACGCCATCGCCTCCATCATGCTCCGTGAGTAGTTCCCCCATGGACTACGGGTTCTAGCAGTAGCTATGTCGGTATTTTCTCCCCCATGTACCTCAATACAATGGTCTCATGAGCTGCCTTACATGATTGAGATTCATCTGATGTAATCGGTGTTGTGTTTGTTGGGGTCCGATGGATGATACATTATGATTAGTCTATCTATAAAGTTTGTGAAGTTATTGTTGCTGCAATCTTGTTATGCTTAATGCTTGTCACTAGGGCCCGAGTGGCATGATCTTAGATTTGAGCTCTATAATTATTGCTTAGATTGTATCTACAAGTTGTATGCACATGTCACTGTCCGGAACCAATGGCCCCGAAGTGACAGAAATCGGGACAACCGGAGGGGATGGTAGTGATGTGAGGATCACATGTTTTCACGGTGTGTTAATGCTTTGCTCCGGTACTCTATTAAAAGGAGTACCTTAATATCCAAGTAGTTTCCCTTGAGGCCCGGCTGCCACCGGCCGGTAGGACAAAAGATGTTGTGCAAGTTTCTCATTGCGAGCACGTACGACTATTATTGGAAAACATGCCTACATGATTAATGAATTGATGTTCTTTCTTAATGCTTTATCAATCCTGTCAATTGCCCAACTGTAATTTGTTCACCCAACACTTGTTACTTGTTATTGGAGAGTTACCACTAGTGTAGATAGCTGGGAACCCCGGTCCATCTTTCATCATCATATACTCGTTCTACATGTCAACTGTTTTCTGGTGCTCTCATACTACTATTACTGCTGCTGTGTTACTGTTACTATTGCTCTCATATCACCGTCTACTTTCACATCACCCCCGTTGCTAGTGCTTTTCCAGGTGCAGCTGAATTGACAACTCAGTTGTTAAGGCTTATAAGTATTCTTTACCTCCCCTTGTGTCGAATCAATAAATTTGGGTTCCTCGAAGACTGTTGCGATCCCCTATACTTGTGGGTCATCAAGACTATTTTCTGGCGCCGTTGCCGGGGAGGCATAGCTCTACTCATAAGTTCACCTGGGAAGTACACTCTACATCTCTCTCTATTTTATTTTGTTTTGTTTTGCTTAGTTTACTTTTGTCTAGTTTATTTGTGCTTAGTTTATTTCTGTCTAGTATTAGTTTGCTTAGTTTACTTTTGCTTAGTTTATTTTTGTCTTGTTTTATTTGTCTCATATTCCCAAAAATCCATAAAAATTTGAAAAACCAAAAAATTAAAAACTGCTGTTATGGGAGAACCAACAACCTACTTGGAGCTTATAGAATGTTATAATTGTTATAGAGAATCAAGAACTGGTAAAATAATGAGTGCTATGATAGAAAAATTGAATACAATTGCTAAAATCTTGCTTGAACGCCATGATATAAACTATTGCTCTCAACAGGATACTAAACATCTTAAATTTCAATGTGGCTTTAGTGAGGAATTTTTAATTAAGAACTATAATCGGAATTGCTATATTCATTATGGGTTCGAAGAGGTAGAACAATTTGTCTTATTTATGGGAGCCTCCGAGATAGAATCCTTCATGGTTGAGAATTATGAAACTTGTGTTGTTTGTAAGGGCCTTAAAGATTATGTCTCTACTATCTTTAATTCTTGCATAGAATGCTACAGTAGGAATCCTTATATCCTTGATTATAAAGAGAGACACATTAATGCACAAGAATGCACTCACAATTTGCAGGAACCGGTGGAAGAAGAAATTGATGAACCTGAAAGCTCATTGGATGAAAAAGAGGAGGAAATTGATGAACCCGGAAGCTCATTGGATGAAAAAGAAGAGGAGAGCGACGAACAAAAGGAGGAAGAATGGATTAGCTACCCATGCCAACCTTCTAATGAGAGTAACTCTTTATCTCTTACACTATTTGATTGTCCTCCATGCTTACCTAAGAGGTTGAATGTTATGTTCCCGTGGATTCTCTTGAAATAGTACCTATGAGTAATACTTGTGAGAATAATTATGCTACCGTTATATATGATAATCCATGCTACTTTGATAAATCTTATGATAATGCTTTGTTTGTGCCTCGATGTCGAAATGCATGGTACTAAAGAATTTTGTTTGGCAAATGTCTATGATAAAGCTCTAGATAATGGTCCTATGTTACTTGATAATATTAATTGTACTACTAATGAAAATGGGATTGGAGAGTTCTTGACTTATTCTATGAGTTCCATATCTATTGAGATTGATCAACTACCTCGTTATATTATTAATAAAAGTAAGTTTGAAAGTTTTAATTCCACTATTCTTGAACTTGATAAAAATTATGTGTTTGGAAATCATGAAAAGTATGCTGCATGTGATAGTTATATTGTTGAGTTTGTTCATGAAGCTACTGAAAATTATTATGAGAGAGGAAAATATGGTGGTGGAAATTTTCATGGTACTAATACACCTCTCTATATGCTGAAATTTTTGAAGTTATCCTTGTTTTATCCTCTTATGCTTGTCACTTTGTTCTTCATGAATTTATTTGTGTACAAGATTCCTTTGCATAGGAAGCATGTTAGACTTAAATGTGTTTTGGATTTGCCTCTTGATGCTCTCTTTTGCTTCAAATACTATTTCTTGCGAGTGCATCATTAAAACTCGCTGAGCCCATCTTAATGGCTATAAAGAAAGCAACTTCTTGGGAGATAACCCATGTGTTATTTTGCTACAGTACTTAGTTTTATATTTGTGTCTTGGAAGTTGTTTACTACTGTAGAAACCTCTCCTTATCTTAGTTTTGTGTTTTGTTGTGCCAAGTGAAGCCTCTAATCGAAGGTTGATACTAGATTTGGATTACTGCGCAGAAAACAGCATTTCTTTGTCTGTCACGAATCTGGGTCTAATTCTCTGTAGGTAACTCAGAAAATTATGCCAATTTACGTGCGTGTTCCTCAGATATGTACGCAACTTTCATTTGTTTTGAGTTTTCTGATTTGAGCAACGGAAGTATTTTATTAAAATTCGTCTTTATTGGCTGTTCTGTTTTGGCAGATTCTGTCTCTGTTTTTTTTTGCATTGTCTCTTGTGGACTTTGAGCGAGGTTTTCTAGACGTAGAGGGCTGTAGCTAATGTTTTATTGAGTTCTTGCAATGTGCCACTACAGGACCAAGGTGGATTCAAATTTTTTGAGTACTAACCCCTCTAATGAAGTTTATGAGAAGTTTGGTGTGAAGGAAGTTTTCAAGGGTCAAGAGAGGAGGATGATATATGATCAAGAAGAGTGAAAAGTCTAAGCTTGGGGATGGCCCCGTGGTTCATCCCTGCATATTTCAAGGAGACTCAAGCGTCTAAGCTTGGGGATGCCCAAGGCATCCCCTTCTTCATCAACTTATCAGGTTCCTCCCCCGAAACTATATTTTTATTCTGGTCACATCATATGTGTTTTACTTGGAGCGTCTGTGTGCTTTTATTTTTGTTTTCTTTGAATAAGATCGGATCCTAGCAATCCTTGTGTGGGAGAGATACACGCTCCGCTTTTCCATATGAACACTTGTTCTTCGTCTTACTTTTAATGTTCAATGATAAAAGTTGGAAGCTACAAGACTTATTTGGTTGGAAAAGGAAAATGCCTCATATGTCTTGGATAATTTGACACCTGGCAATTGTTTTGAGCTCTCAAGTAGATCATGATTAAGTTTTTTCATGTAGTTTAAGCCTATTAGTGGAGAACTACTGTAGAGCTTGTTGAAATTGGTTTGCATAATTGATCTCTCTTAAGGTCTAGATATTTTCTCGGTAAAAGTGTTTGAGCAACAAGGAAGACAGCGTAGAGTATTATAATGCTTGCAATATGTTCTTATGTAAGTTTTGCTGTACCGGTTCATACTTGTGTTTGCTTCAAACAACCTTGCTAGCCTAAGCCTTGTACTGAGAGGGATTACTTCTCGTGCATCCAAAACCTTGAGCCAACCACTATGCCATTTGTGTCCACCATACCTACCTACTATGTGGTATTTCCTGCCATTCCAAAGTAAATTGCTTGAGTGCTACCTTTAAACAATTCAAAATGCTTCTCAATTTGTGTTAATGTTTTATAGCTCATGAGGAAGTATGTGGTGTTTATCTTTCATTCTTGATGGGCAACTTTCACCAATGGACTAGTGGCTTCATCCGCTTATCCAATAATTTTGCAAAAAGAGCTGGCAATGGGATTCCCAGTCCCAAATTAATTAACCAAAATAGACACTCCTCCATGGTATGTGATTGTTGGACGGCACCCGAGGATTCGGTTAGCCATGGCTTGTGTAAGCAAAGGTTGGGAGGAGTGTCATCATAATAAAACTAAAATAAAAAGGCACTCCTTCATGGTATGAGATTGTTGGCAGTGCACCCGAGGATTCGGTTAGCCATGGTTTGTGAAAGAAAGGTTGGAAGGAGTGCCACCCAAAAATAAAAATAATTCATGGGAGCCGCTCTTTGAAGGTTTGTCTAGCAAGGGAGTTAGAGTGCCCACTACCATTCGTTGACAACAACAAACACCTCTCAAAACTTTACTTTTATGCTCTCTTTATGTTTTCAAAACCAAAGCTCTAGCACAAATATAGCAATCGATGCTTTCCTCTTTGAAGGGCCATTCTTTTACTTTATGTTGAGTCAGTTTACCTACTTCCTCCCACCTTAGAAGCAAACACTTGTGTTAACTGTGCATTGATTCTTACATACTTGCATATTTGCATTCATCATATTACTTTGTGTTGACAATTATCCATGAGATATGCATATTACAAGTTGAAAGCAACCGCTGAAACTTATATCTTCCTTTGTGTTGCTTCGATGCCTTTACTTTGAATCTATTGCTTTATGAGTTAACTCTTATGCAAGAATTTTGATGCTTGTCTTGAAAGTACTCTTCATGAAAAGTTTTACTATATGTTATCTACTTGTTAGCAACTATAGATCATTGCCTTGAGTCACTTCATTCATTTCATATGCTTTGTAATAGTATGATCAAGGTTATGTAAGTAGCATGTCACTACAGAAATTATTCTTTTTATCGTTTACCTGCTCGGGACGAGCAGGAACTAAGCTTGGGGATGCCGATACGTCCCCGACGTATCCATAATTTCGTCGTTCCATGCTTGTTTTATGACAATACTTACATGTTTTGCTTGCACTTTATAATGTTTTTATGCGTTTTCCGGAACTAACCTATTAACAAGATGCCACAATGCCGCTCTCGTTTTCTCGCCGTTTTTGGTTCCGTAAAGGCTGTTCGGGCAATATTCTCGGAATTGGACGAAATCAACGCCAAACCTCCTATTTTCTCCGAAGGCTCCGAACACCGAAGAAGAGTCGGAGAGGGGCCGGGGGCCACCACACCACATGGCGGCGCGGCCAGGCCTAGGCCGCGCCGGCCTAGGGTGTGGCGCCCCTGTGTGCCCCCCCGCGCCGCCTCTTCGTCTATAAAAGCCCTTTCGACCTAAAAACACCGTACCAATTGACGAAACTCCGTAAAAGACTCCGTGGGCGCCGCCACCGTCGCGAAACTCCACCCGGGGACGAACTCGTCCCGCACCCCGCCGGGACGGGGAAGTGCCCCCGAAGCCATCTCCATCAACGCCATCGCCTCCATCATGCTCCGTGAGTAGTTCCCCCATGGACTACGGGTTCTAGCAAGTAGCTATGTCGGTATTCTCTCCCCCATGTACCTCAATACAATGGTCTCATGAGCTGCCTTACATGATTGAGATTCATCTCGATGTAATCGGTGTTGTGTTTGTTGGGATCCGATGGATGATACATTATGATTAGTCTATCTATAAAGTTTGTGAAGTTATTGTTGCCGCAATCTTGTTATGCTTAATGCTTGTCACTAGGGCCCGAGTGGCATGATCTTAGATTTGAGCTCTATAATTATTGCTTAGATTGTATCTACAAGTTGTATGCACATGTCACTGTCCGGAACCAATGGCCCCGAAGTGACATAAATCGGGACAACCGGAGGGGATGGTAGTGATGTGAGGATCACATGTTTTCACGGTGTGTTAATGCTTTGCTCCGGTACTCTATTAAAAGGAGTACCTTAATATCCAAGTAGTTTCCTTGAGGCCCTGCTGCCACCGGCCGGTAGGACAAAAGATGTTGTGCAAGTTTCTCATTGCGAGCACGTACGACTATTATTGGAAAACATGCCTACATGATTAATGAATTGATGTTCTTTCTTAATGCTTTATCAATCCTATCAATTGCCCAACTGTAATTTGTTCACCCAACACTTGTTACTTGTTATTGGAGAGTTACCACTAGTGTAGATAGCTGGGAACCCCGGTCCATCTTTCATCATCATATACTCGTTCTACATGTCAACTGTTTTCTGGTGCCATTGCTCTCATACTACTATTACTGCTGCTGTGTTATCGTTACTATTGCTCTCATATCATCGCTACTTTCACATCACCCCCGTTGCTAGTGCTTTTCCAGGTGCAGCTGAATTGACAACTCAGCTTGTTAAGGCTTATAAGTATTCTTTACCTCCCCTTGTGTCGAATCAATAAATTTGGGTTTTACTTC
>NC_061508.1:279629879-279646927 GCF_022539505.1 Lolium rigidum
GAAAAGAGGTGACGAGGAATTGGGCCAAACCGAAAGCTCGACAAGACAAGCCGGAAACACGCGAGGGCGAAGGCTTTTGGGAACATACCCTTTGGTGTGAATCCCATGGGTAAGGCCCTTGTTGGGGTAGCTCTCAATTGCGCGTTTCGTCAACTCATGCTCCGTGGCGGTGGATGTTGTCGTTCGGGTACCTATACACACAATCGAGAAAACAAAAAGCGTGTGTGCGTGGTAAAGGAACACATCATCCATCATGATGTTCCATGACTTGTGCACATCACCATTAGTGTCAAGCAATATAGTATGAAATGCATGGCGATGGTGCATATGGCAAGAAGGTGCATTCATGGCATGTGGTAACTCATAATCATCAAAAAGTGAGAAGGCTATGGGGGCCATCTCGTGGACAATGAAATAAGCATTCTTGCATACCAAGCATAAGAAAGAGCAATTGTTCACAATCTTGGATGCAAGGATCATGGAATGGTGCAAACATTTTGGGCAAAGCATGTTCAACATGTTATCATTGTTGTCGACAACCCTATGTAAAGAGCAAGTGTTCATCAAGGGTGGCACAACACAAGTATTATCATAATCATTATCATTGCAAGCAAGCGGGGAAAAAGTGAAACTCTGATAGCATGGCATGGTCTCACAATCAATCAATTCCACATGATCAACAATGTCATCAAGCAAAGCATCACATGGGAAAGTGAAAGTAGCATGTGACGAAGCAAATGTATCATCAAGATCATGCATGCACTCATAAGTCATCATGTCCACTAGTGGGATCATGGCATCATCAACACCTATGTTGTTACCTTTGTCGGCCGACTCATTTGAAGTAAGTGTTGTGGAAGTAGGAGGATCCATGTGGTCGACATGTCCATCTTGGAGCAAGCATGGTGAGATATCATCATCCTCATGCACCATGTACATCGTCTCCATGATCGGGAGCTCATCCTCCGTGGAACCTAGTGCAACATAAGAAGACACCGTAGAGGGAGAGATTAATGTGTTAGCAAATGCAATGTCCTCCAAGGACCTATCATCTACCTCTCTCAACTCACTTGGTGTATCACTCATGTCCTCCAAACGGAAGCACTCAAACTCACATATGGGGTGGAAGTCACTCAACTCACTATCACTCTCACTCAAGTGGGCTAAGTGGCTCTCATGCTCACATGGGATTGGTACCAACTCATCGATCAAGCATATAGGAGTATGCTCGACTTTCTCATCTCCATGCGCCTCCTTGGTTGAAGGGAAGTTCCCATGCTCAACCATCTCAACTCCATCGCCTCCCAAGTCATCCTCCATCGGTGGCGCCGTAGTGTCATGGAGAGCTAGGCTCGGATCCACATCATCCATGCGTTGGCCTTGGAGGTCTTCATCTTGAAGTTGTGGCGCCGTAGGCTTCTTGGTGGCTTGGGCTTGTAGCTCGTCGAAGTGGAGCATGTCGGTGCTCGTTGATGACCCACAAGTATAGGGGGTGTATCGTAGTACTTTCGATAAATAAGAGTGTCGAACCCAACGAGGAGCAGAAGGTGTTGACAAGCAGTTTCGATGAAGGATTCATTGTAAATGCTCACAGACAAGTATTCAGGGGTTTTGATGTAACAGATGAATAAAGTACAAGTAAGTAAAATGCGAGAGAAATAATTGCAGCGAGTGGCCCAATCCTTTTTAGCACAAAGGACAAGCCGGTTTGTTTACTTATAATGACCAAACGTTCTCGAGGACACACGGGATTTTAGTCTAGTGCTTTCGCTACATACAGCTGATTAATCTTCATTGTTTTGATAAGTGTTGTGTGGGTGAACCTATGCTAATGTACCGCCCTTCCTAGGACTAATACATACTTGTGATTATACCCCTTGCAAGCATCCGCAACTACAAGAAAGTAATTAAGATAAATCTAACCACAGCCTTAAACTACGAGATCCTGCGATCCCTCCCTGCATCGATATACCAACGGGGGCTTAGGTTTCTGTCACTCCGGCAACCCCGCAATTGGCAAACGAGTACAAGATGCATTCCCCTAGGCCCATAAATGGTGAAGTATCGTGTAGTCGACGTTCACACGACACCACTAGAAGAATGACACCACAACTTAAATATCATAACATTGAATATTACTCAACCATAATTCACTACTAACATTTAGACTTAACCCATGTCCTCAAGAACTAAGCGAACTACTCACGAGACATCATATGGAACATGATCGGAGGTGATATGATGATGAATAACAATCTGAACATAAACCTTGGTTCAATGGTTTCACTCAATAGCATCAATAACAAGTAGAAATCAATACCGGGAGAGTTTCCCCTATCAAACAATCAAGATCAAACCCAAATTGCTATGGCGGTGACGATGTCCAGCGGTGGAGACGGCGGTGATGATGATGAAGATTATGGTGATGGTGATGGAGATGATGTCCAGCTCGATGGCGGTGACGATGGCGTCGATTTCCCCCTCCGGGAGGGAATTTCCCCGGCCAGATTCCTGCCCACCGGAGAGCTCTTTTCTCTACTGGTGTTCTCCGCCCCGCGAGAGGCGGGCTGTGACTCTTCGCGACGTACCCTCCGGAGCTTAGGTTTTCGGGACGAAGGGTTTCGCGAAGAAAAGGAGGTGAAAGGGGCTGTGGGGCCCCCACACCACAAGGTGGCGCGGCCGGAGCCATGGGCCGCGCCGCCTATGGTCCGGGCCCACCTTGGGTCCAGCTAGCTCCCCATCACGGCTTCCTTCGTCATCCGGAAAAATAGGATTTTTGGTGTAATTTCCTTCCACGAGTTGATCTTCCGAAATATTGCATCCTGACGGTGCTTTTTCCAGCGAGAATCCTCGGCTCCGGTGCGCGATCTCCAAATAATCATGAAACATGCAAAATAGATGAAATAACATAAGTATTGTGTCCCAATATGAAATATATTAATGAATAACAGACAAATTATGATATA
Source organism: Lolium rigidum (assembly GCF_022539505.1). Classification (NCBI taxonomy): domain Eukaryota; kingdom Viridiplantae; phylum Streptophyta; class Magnoliopsida; order Poales; family Poaceae; genus Lolium; species Lolium rigidum. The sequence continues at coordinate 279,632,846 of NC_061508.1, forward strand.
AAATAGTGATGCAAATTGGACGTATCAACTCCCCCAAGCTTAGACTTCGCTTGTCCCCAAGCGAAACTGAACTCGGTGAACAGGACCACATGTTTATGGAGTGAAGAGTCGATAAATAAAATACGGACAAGAAGCATCATATTCATTCACACAAGACATTATAGTAAACAACTTCCTGTTATCACCAGAATTTGACCAAGTCAGAGGTGGGCCGCGATCAAGATGGACGTGAAGAATATATATATAGAAGTAATACGTGGATCGGCCTTTTATACCAAGTTGGGCTTAATTGCCCGTGTATACCGTAACATATTAGATCGCATCTTAGTTTAGAAGTTAGAATCTTACTCGTGCACGGTTTAGTGCACGCCCACAATAGAAAGTCCCCTGGACTATAAATATGTATCTAGGGTTTATGGAATAAACAACAACCAACGTTCAACCACAAACAAATCTCGGCGCATCGCCAACTCCTTCGTCTCGAGGGTTTCTACCGGTAAGCATCATGCTGCCTAGATCGCATCTTGCGATCTAGGCAGCCTAAGCCTGCCCACGTTGTTCATGCGTTGCTCGTACTCGAAGCCTTTTTGATGGCGAGCAACGTAGTTATCTTAGACATGTTAGGGTTAGCATCGTTCTTCATATTACATGCTTTGTCGTAGTGCAACCCTTGCATGTCTAGCCGCCCTTACACCTATCTTAGGTGTAGGGGCGGCACCCCGCTTGATCATAGTTTAGTAGATCTGATCCGTTACGATTGCTCCTTGTTCTACAAGGATTAGTTTAATATCCGCAATAGTTAGGCCTTACAAGGGGTCGGAGGATCCAGCGGCGTGTAGGGTGGCGTTTGCTAGTCCTAGAACGGATGTTCCGGGGATCAACCTCGTGTTGGTTTTTAGGCCCTGTCTAGGATCGGCTTACGGTCACCGTGCGCGAGCGCGAGGCCCAATCCTGAGTAGGATGATCCGATTATGCGGTGAAAACCCTAAATCGTCGTAGATCTCATTAGCTTTACCTTGATCAAGCAGGACCACCATATATTCGGACACCCCGTCTGAATCATGGGTGGATCGGCTCTTTGAGCCGATTCACAGGATAACCGAGAGCCGATCGAGGCTCATATTTAACGTTTACGTGTGTGCCCTGCAGGAAACTAAGCGAGGCATCATCCACACCTTCCTGACCAGGTATAGGTCAGGTGGCACGCCCTTGTGATAAACATCGGCGCGTGCGACCAGGAGGCTTTGCGGGCCGTCGCTCGGAGGGACCAGGGCCAGCCCGCAGCCCTAGTTGTTCCCGGCTCTACCGTGTTGCCCGTCTCTGCCCGCCAGGGGGTTTCTGACGTCAACACATTCTGGCACGCCCGGTGGGACCGTCGACGACATCCACGACATCGCCATCTACATCCGAGATGGCGGAAGACGCGCCGGTCACGTACGCGGATCTGCCTGATGAGCTCAAGAAGAAGCATGACGAGATCAAGGCAACCCTCGAAGCCGAACTCATCGGCTCCTTCCACCGAACCCGCTCCCATGGCGTCAGGTGGAAGGGTTTCACACACTGAAGGCGCGCTCGATGGAGTGGACCTGTCCGCCCCGTCAGAAGAACGCACCAGGTCGCTGCGGCAGGAGATCAACTACATGGTGGCTCGTTCGCTGCACCGCCACTCTGAGAGCCTGGTGAACACCTTGGAGCGTGTCGCTCTCCGCGTCGTCCAGGAAATCATGAGTCACCGGTACTCCCCGTCGGGACCGGCTCTGGGGACTTTCAAGGGAGGGATGCCGCTCCAGCCCCAGCCGTTTGCATGGGTAGCACCGGAACTGCCGAACTCATCGGCATACGCCGTCCACAAGGTTGGTGGTGATCCTAGTGACTACCAATTCCTACCTGAGCCACCTAAGGAGATCCCGCACGGATACGCGTGCGCATACGTACCGGACTGCAACGCCTGGACACTCTCGAACCGGAGCTGCGGTATCGGCGGCCTCTGAGACGGCGGGGAGGAACGTCGGGAGCCGATCCGAGAAGCGATCGTGGCTGGCTAAGTACGCCGCCCCGACAAACCTCCAAAGCCCAGCTCCTGCGGTTGGCTTAGAACCGAGAAAAACAAGCATGGCTGGTTAAGTATGCCACCCCGGCGAATCTTCGGGGTTCGACACCTTCAGCCATCACGACGGATCAGATTTGTGCAATTCGAAAGATCGGTTCGGCATGATGCCGAAAAGGAAGGCGTTCGGCTACACCAAGCCGTACCCCAACAGCTACGAACCGATCCCGCTGCCACCTAAATATCGGCTCCCGAGACTTCACAAAGTTCGGTGGATCGAGACGGGTCCAGCTCCATCGAGCATGTGAGCCGATATTTGGCAAAGGCTGGGCACGATCTCAGCGTCGGATGAGTTGCGCGTGAGGTTCTTCTCCATTTGTCCCTCACAGGATCGGCTTTCGGGTGGTACACATCACTACCACCGAACTCCATCCAAACTTGGAAGCGGTTGGAAGAGCAGTTCCATGAACGAGTACCATTCGAAGCTTCAGAGTCTAGCATTGCCGATCTAGCACAACTACGTCGAAGCGCGGAGAAGCGTGACGGGAATACATCCAGCGCTTCAGGAATCTTAGGAACCGATGCTATTCGGTTCGTATAAGCTGAAAAGGAAGCGATCGAGTTGGCAGTAGCAGGCCTTGCAACACAGCTCAAGGACACGGCCTCCCAAGCAGATTATCCCTCGCTGGCGCACATGGTTCAGAAACTTTCAGCATATGAACAGCGCCACCCGGACCTGTACCAAGATAAGTTCAAGCGTGCAGTAGCCCTGGTCGATGCAGAGGAAGACGAAGTTCCTGCGGGAGACCAAGAAGTAGCAATGGCTGAGTGGACTCGGGGAGGAACCCCGTGTCCTGCAAATGGGTAAAGCCACCGGGCCCGCCCAGGGGATTTGATTTTGACGTGACCAAGACTGAGCAAATCTTCGACCTCCTACTCAAGGAAAAGCTGTTGAAGATACCCGAAGGTCTCAAATTCCCCACGGCGCAAGAGCTGAATGGAAAGCCATACTGCAAATGGCATAACTCGCTCTCCCATGCCACCAACGGCTGCGGGGTGTGGCGTCGGCACATCCAAGCGGCGATAGAGAACGGGCGTCTAATTTTCAACCGATACGCCATGAAGGTCGATACCCAGCCCTTCCCCGCCGTGAACATGGTGGAGTATGCTTGCCATGGAGGGTGCCGGCCGGGTTTCTGTGCAATATCAACATGGTAGATCTTGGACACCACGGCGGCAAGGATGGAGATGAGGGCAGCTGCTCTCATAGCAAAGAAACGAGAGGAAGCCGCTCCACGCGATCGGCTCCGCCAAGACGGCAAGCGCTACGTAACGAGAGGGAGAAGTGAAGAACATAAGATATCAACGACCTCTCTCGATCACCTCCTCAAAAAGTATGTGAGTCGGTACGACCAACGCCGACGGTCCAGCGATGATGATGAAAGAGATCGTACGGCTAGAAGACATCGTCGGCATAATCGCGATGAGGAGGAGCACGAGCGTTGCGCCAAGGGAAAGGCAAGGGGAGCGGGACGACGAGGACGGAGCACTCGGGATTGCCCTTTCTTCAGGCACTGCTGGGATTCAGGAATGAGCCGATTGCCAACAATCGGCAATTGCCCAGAATGCAACCGAAAAAAGAGGGAGGCAGCCAACGTGTCCGTATTCGAGCGCTTGGGACCTCTCCCGCCACAGAGCAAACGAGCTGAGTCCCCTCGGTTGGAAGATCTCGAGGATTCAGAAGACGAGGGAGAAGAAGAAGACATGTACCACCGGCCAAGGTGGTGCCACGACGGACTCGGCCGTTCCCGAAACGCAGGGTTCAACGATTGCGCGGCCTGGAAGAAGCCGAGAGGTTATACTTGCATACATTGAGGAAGGCAAGGCCTGATCTGGCTGCGAAGGTTCAGCGAACCCTGGATGAAGAAGGTCGTCCACGAAAAATGGAGTGGCGCCCCAAGCAAAGGAAAGCCGATGATGAAACATCGGCTGGCACAAACATGGTGCTCGTTCTTCCGACGAAGCTCAGTGCTCCACGGTTACACGATACATCCAAGATGGACGACAGCAAGCGCACCAACATGATAAAGTCAGAGATTGGGCTGGTTTTGTCTACCGGCCTGGACGAGTAGCAAGAGCACGTCAAGGAGCAAACATGGCGAGGCTGATCCTTGTGATCGGCCCCAAAAATTTATGAAGGGAACTTACAAAACCTTCACCGAGCAAGCAACGTGGAGGCCGATTCCGGCAATCGGCCAAAATTATCCTCACCCACCATTCTGCCTGGGTTCAACATGTTATCCAACAGAGCCGATACCATCAATTCTCTTGACAGAATCGGCTCGGGGGGCACCCAGGTAGATAGAACACGAGGATATGCAATAAGAAGCGTCTCATCCTTTGGTGATGGGTATTGGAATATGGGGGCCGATGCGCTAGTCGGCCGTAAAAACAAAACAAAAAATTCTGAAAATTCGAAAATTTTCGAGCACAGCCGATGCAGCAGACATCGACTTAAGGATGTAAAAGCTGATGCAGCAGACAGAGGAATAACTGTCACGGTCAGAGGGTCAATGGAGCACGAAGAGGGTTTTAATGGAAGAACTCCTCAATGGAGTAGCTGAAGAGCTCGGATCCTCTCTTCAACGACAAGACCAAGAGCAGCCTGGACGTGCAGATCAGGTCAAGGATGGATCGCATCAGATCCACCAAAGGAAAGGAGCCGATCTGGCCGGCAAGAACTGAAGAAAGCTCGGGGGGCAGCTCACCTTGAAGGCTCTCTGCTTTAAGAAGCCGATTTATGTTCGAATCGGCTGGCTCTGCATAAGAAGCTCCCTCAGACATGATCAAGCCCAGGTCCATACAGCTAATTCGCGTATCCTCGTCTCTGTTTTGTTTTGGCTGAGACTCGGGGGGCAACAGGCCTATAGGTGCCCTGTTTTAAGAGCCGATTGGAGTTACCTTGGTTGTTATTGCATCATGATCGTCTCAGGGAGGAACTGGGAAGAAAAAACCGTCGTACGAGTACGAGGTTTGGACCGTCTTGGTGCTGCAAGAAAAGAAGAGATTGGTTCCTCAAATTAGCCGATGAATAGTCATCGGCTGCGGGACTGCAAAACGCCACGGTTGAGAAAAACAATAATAGCCCGATTCGTCACTATCGGTCTTGGTGTGGCAAGCGGAAGGATGGAAATTGGATTAATGAAAGAAGAAATTGGAAGAACAATTCTCATTAATTCGAAGGAGCAGCTTTACAAGAAGAGCCGATGGCTCTCAAAAGAGGGATCTAGTGCCTAGTGCACTGCTACTGCTAGTCCTATTCTACTAGTCGTTGCTGTCCTCATCATCGCCGTCGTCGAGGTCGTCGGCGCTGCTGTAACACCCCATTTTTCAGAACCTGCATATTTTCCAAACAAGTTAAAATTTTGAGCCAACAAAAACTTTGGTTTAGCACTTGTGTTTGAATGTAGGTTAGAATCTTGCTTAACTTGAACTCAACTACCTCCTTTGTGTTTTGTTTTGTATGTCACCACTTTATGAACTAGGCAAGCACACCACTTCTTATTATTTTCATGGTAGCACTTTTTAATTTATTGGGCACCATCTCCGGTGCACCTCACCCCTCAAAACCCTAACCCCGGCATGGTGAGCATCACTTCGGGTTAAGAGGGAACACTTGCCCCTCTTCTTTACACCACCACCAGACCACCTAGGGTTACATCACCAACACCACCCTCACCTTATTTTATTTTCCCAAAAACTTTCTACACCTGTGCATATGCACTTGGTCACATCTTGGCACATGCACACGGCATGGCCCCCTCTCTTTTTCACCCCTGCCCCTTTTTCCTTATCTCTCTCTTCTCTCTTTGGTTTTGGCCGAGAGACAAGAGGGGGAACTTCCCCCTCTCTTTTTCCTTTCTCTTTTCTCTCTCTTTCTTTTCTGTTTTGGGCCGTGGACACCACCACCTCTCTCTCTTTCGGCCCAAACCTCACCAGCACCTCTCTCCCGCCCAAAACCCTAGCCCCTTAAACACACGCGCGCGCCACGCCGGCGGGAGACATGATGGCGTCGCCTCGCACGACGCGCCATCGGCCTCGGCTGCCCGCCCACCGCCTCGACTCCCTCCCGACGCCGACGCCACCGGGCGACGTCACCGTGGGGCCAGCCTGTGACGCCAGCCCTCGCGCGCCCGTTGGCCGTCGCCACCGCCCACGCCACTACCGCGCCCCCGCCCGCCTATAAAACCCTCCCCAAACGCCACCCTCTCCCTTCAGCTCCCACCTCCACAGCGCCGTTAGGCTGCCCCACTCCACCCCTGGCCGCTCGAGCTGCCGCTCGGGCCGCTGCCACCACTGCCCGACGCCATCCCGTCGTGGTCACCGCGAGGGTGACGCGCAGGTGGTCACCGTCGCGACGCCGCCAGCACTCCTCTCCTCACTCTCTCTTCACCCGCACCCTCTTCTGCTTGTCCTAACCCTGCTCCCTGCATCTGACGCGCAGATCGGCGGCAGAACGACGACGCCGACGACAAGCCGACGCCGCCCGTGTTGCCGTTGACGCCGCCCGAGGAGGAGCGAGACGCCCCGGACGCCGCCGGTACACGCACCCGACGCACGCCTACGCCTCCACACCACCTGCACCGATCCGCGCCACCGCCAGCCGCCGGTAAGCCCCTGGCCGCCCCTTTTTTCCCTCCGCGCCGGCGAGCGCCTCCGACGTCGCGCACGCGCCAGATCTGGGCCGTCGGATCCAGATCGGGCGGGCGCATGGCGCATGCACGGCCACGTCGGCGTGCATGGCCACGTCGGCCTGCCTGGCCCGCCACGGCCCCCGGCCATTTTTCTTTTTCTTTTTCACCGGCCACGGGAGAGCCCCACTGGGCCGGCCCATTCGGCACAACACCTGCACGGCCCAGGGCGTTCCCGCCCTTTTCTTTTGTTTGAAAATTAATAAACAGAAATTAAAATGTAAAAAGGGCAGTATACTGTTTTGCTAATTAAGTTAGTTTGGTAACTCTGATTAATCTAATTCCAATTGCATTAGCACCGGCATAAAATTATCTTTCAGATGCCACTGGCCTAGTATTTTTAGGATTTTTGTGCGATTTTTAATAAATATAACAAGATTTCTGTTTCTGGTTAGTATTCCTAAATCCTAAAATTGAAAAATTAATATTTTTGAATGATTCCAACTGGGTTAATCTTATATTGTTACTGTGCACCTAGAATAAATACCTGGAGCCTCTGATAGTAATGTTAGTCTCTGGTTATGTTTATATGTGTGCCACATGCAATGATAGGTTATGAATTAGAAGTTCTTAATTAAAATATTGATGCATTATTTATAAAAATGGCCAAATCATGTTTTGCTACTGTCAAGCAACTCCCCTGCATATTCTTCTGTTTTCTTTTAGTTGCTCTTGTTTCTTAAGCTATGTGTTGATTGTATGCAACGTTTATTTTTGCGACGCTAGATACCAACGAGGGAGAAGTAGAAGGGAGGACTTTGGTGAAGAACTTGAGGAAGACCAGGGACAAGCCAACCAAGGCAAGCCATCTTTGATCTCTGATTGATGTCAAGTGGATGTCATTTGTTGATGTCCCAAAGTATCTTGTTTCTATGTGTGTTGTTCTCTTTATATGTGTCATCTTTATATGATTGCAAGTGGGGTACTCTCTAGTGGTGCTACCCCACCTTTGCTCTTATGTTGGTGGGAATGCATGGTATTATGGCCGTGCTACCCTCATTGGTCTACTAGAGTACCCAACATGATCATGTCTTGTTCCAAGATAGAGGTCTACATCACACCCACCACTTTGTTAAATCTAGAGGTATCCAAGTCATGAATCTTGGTGTAATTCTCAACTTGAGAGAAGTATGCCGTGTACCCTTGTGAATGTGGATTGGATAGTGAACCATCACCATCCAAGTTGTATCATAACACCACCAAATCTGAAAGTTGATCCACCCTATATTATCATCTTACATGCTTACCTTAAGCAAGTGAGACCCTTTTCTTTTACCACCCACTTATACTCTCATGGCATGATGACCCTCATCTCGGCCATGGTGCCATAGTAGTTCCTTCTCAAGAAACTTTAGGATGGGAACCCCTCAAGGTTTACCTTGTTGTAAATGTTTATGAAAACCTTGGGTGAGTCAACCCAAGTGTATGGTTTATGAAAGCAAAGGATCTTGATAAAGATGTTTGGGAAAGATATGTATGTGAGATGGTTGAGCAACCGTGGTGTTGTGGGGAAAAGGAAATGGTTTTTCTAAAAGGAGCACTTGCGTATAAGTGTTCGCCGTCCCAACTTTTATTCGCGCAACCACATTACCCAAAGTGGGCACGGGCTTAGTCCGTAGTCCGTTGAAATTGGCATAAGCACCCTTCACAACTCTCTAGGGAGGGTCAAGAGGACCTCCGACGCCGGGTTGCGCTCCGGAGGAGGCAATACATCGTCTTAAGCGATAGCCGGACGATTGCGAGGGTCTTCCGTCGTGGCGCCGGAGATACGCTCAAAAGGAGGTATGCTGCCGGGGTGCCGGGAAGGGGTAAGCCCGCGGGGAAGGACTTGTGCCAAGGGAGACGGGCGAAAGACTATGACTAATTATCCGAGACTCGCATACTTTCGTATGACGACCCGGGGATGATCCCGGCGGATTTATTAGTTCTTGTGGGGAAAGTGTGCAAACTCTGCAGAGTCAAATCTATTCGAATAGCCGCGTCCGCGGTCATGGACGGGTTGAGGTGGCCATACTTAACTGGGGCTTGTGTTTTGTTTTGATAAATGCTTTGCAAAGAAAGTGTTGTGTTGGATGTACCGGAAGGGTACGGAAAAAGGGTGTGTGTCGACCATATGGAGATGGTCGAGGAAAAATGAGACCAAGTGGGGAACTCTTTCCTAGTGTTTCATGTTGAGGAACTCCTCTTCAATAAAGATATAGAGATGTCATAGAACATTCCCTCGCATATCCATCAATTGAGATGGAGAAATGCAACTCCTCTTCAATAAAGATATAGAGATGTCATAGAACATTCCCTCGCATATCCATCAATTGAGATGGAGAAATGCAACTCTTCTTCAATAAAGATATAGAGATGTCATAGAACACCATTAGTGCTCACTTCACTTGAGAAGCCGAGACGCTATGTAGACAGTTGTTGATGCACGCTATATCCACCAGAGAAATTGTTCTTCCTCTCGTGTCTCCTTTAGATAGCTTTTGTAGCACCCCTTTTGATGGTTTGCGAGTACAATTCCAAATGTACTCACGGCTTTGTCCCCGGCTATTAACTTGGCCGGACTATGAGGAGGACTATGAAGAGGACGGAGGATATCATGACGACTATGCGACCTAGGACGCTTTCCAAGTCAGTCGCCTGTAGGTCTAAGGCATGACTTGGGCCCGACGACGTTGATGTGTATCCGCTGCATGTGTTTGGTGAACTTGCCCATCAAGGCATTTGTGTAAGCTTGGTCATGTGACCCGCATTGTAAGACTTTATTATTCGGTACTGTAATGGATGATGTAATTCTGGATATTCAGTTCGGTTATGTGCTCGCGATGCAATGATCATGGGGTCGTGAGTTGAATGCATAACAGGGTATTTCGGACAGCTAGTCCGGGGTCCCCACAGCTGCTCCCAGGAAGCTCCTCGCCGCTGCTGCCCCAGCCGTCCGCTGGAGCCTCCTCCTCCTCCTCGTCATCATCATCGTCCTCGCTATCCGCCCAGCCGCGGAAGCGCTTCGTTGGAGGATACCCAATGGAGGCGGAGGAATCATCTTCCTCCTCCTCATCTGCTTCTTCCTCGACGTCATCGTCGTCCTCGCTGTCCGCCCACATGCGTGAGCGCTTCTTCGGCGGGAGCCTGGTGGAGGGGGAGGCCTTGGTCTTCTCCGCTTCTCCTCCTTTCTTCTCCTTGTCAGAGGAGATGGGATGCGCCCCAGAGCGGAGATCGCCCTCTTCTTTGTTCTTCGGCAACGGTTGGAGAGAGGTGCCTGAAGCGGAGGAGGAAGAGGAAGACATGGCTGCGGGAGAGAAGGGTTTTTTGGTTTGGTGAACAGAGCAGAGCAAGGCGATGGAGTGGTGAACCGTTTGGCACGAATAAATAAAGAGAGTGTAGTGGAGATTTAATGCCATGACGGTTCTCGAAGACGTAAGGCCGAAATTGACAGTTCATACAGAGAAGCCCGGGAGGCGAGGCGTAATGATGGGGATTCTGCGGCAGCTCTGCTCTTCCACGACATGACCCGACGAAAGAAAGCGTAATGATTTTGGAAATGTCATTTCCAAAACCAGGGGGGCATGTGTTATCACCAGAATTTGACCAAGTCAGAGGTGGGCCGCGATCAAGATGGACGTGAAGAATATATATATAGAAGTAATACGTGGATCGGCCTTTTATACCAAGTTGGGCTTAATTGCCCGTGTATCTGTAACATATTAGATCGCATCTTAGTTTAGAAGTTAGAATCTTACTCGTGCACGGTTTAGTGCACGCCCACATTAGAAAGTCCCCTGGACTATAAATATGTATCTAGGGTTTATGGAATAAACAACAACCAACGTTCAACCACAAACAAATCTCGGCGCATCGCCAACTCCTTCGTCTCGAGGGTTTCTACCGGTAAGCATCATGCTGCCTAGATCGCATCTTGCGATCTAGGCAGCACAAGCTTGCCCACGTTGTTCATGCGTTGCTCGTACTGAAGCCTTTTTGATGGCGAGCAACGTAGTTATCTTAGACATGTTAGGGTTAGCATCGTTCTTCATATTACATGCTGTCGTAGTGCAACCCTTGCATGTCTAGCCGCCCTTACACCTATCTTAGGTGTAGGGGCGGCACCCGCTTGATCATAGTTTAGTAGATCTGATCCGTTACGATTGCTCCTTGTTCTACAAGGATTAGTTTAATATCTGCAATAGTTAGGCCTTACAAGGGGTCGGAGGATCCAGCGGCGTGTAGGGTGGCGTTTGCTAGTCCTAGAACGGATGTTCCGGGGATCAACCTCGTGTTGGTTTTTAGGCCCTGTCTAGGATCGGCTTACGGTCACCGTGCGCGAGCGCGAGGCCCAATCCTGAGTAGGATGATCCGATTATGCGGTGAAAACCCTAAATCGTCGTAGATCTCATTAGCTTTACCTTGATCAAGCAGGACCACCATATATTCGGACACCCCGTCTGAATCATGGGTGGATCGGCTCTTTGAGCCGATTCACGGGATAACTCGAGAGCCGATCGAGGCTCGTATTTAACGTTTACGTGTGTGCCCTGCAGGAAACTAAGCGAGGCATCATCCACACCTTCCCGACCGGGTATAGGTCGGGTGGCACGCCCTTGTGATAAACATCGGCGCGTGCGACCGGGGAGGCTTTGCGGGCCGTCGCTCAGAGGGACTGGGGCCAGCCGCAGCCCTAGTTGTTCCCGGCTCTACCGTGTTGCCCGTCTCTGCCCGCCAGGGGGTTTCTGACGTCAACACTTCCTCATATAACCCAACTTGAAACAAGTATAAGGTAATCACAAATAAAGGTGCATAAGGAATCATAATTGGTGATGGCAAACTTTGTTCTTGGTCAGAGAACATTTAACAGATTATATTTATCTATTGAGCAGCGCTCTCATATTAAAGCTTATGGTAAACTTGCATACTCAATCATATTAATCATTGATGACCTTCAAAGCTATATTCATTCGGGTAAAACTTGTACTAAACAAGAAAGAGTAAAGACATGATGAAGCAAATCACAATATAATAGTTTGATCACAACAACTCAAATGCTTGCTTGAGATGGAGGGAAATAGGTTTACTGACTCAACATAAAGTAAAAGACAGGCCCTTCGCGAGAGGGAAGCAGGGATTAAATCATGTGCTAGAGCTTTTTCGAGTTTTGAAATCATATAAAGAGAATAAAAGTAAAGTTTTGAGAGGTGTTTGTCGTTGTCAACGACTGGTAGCGGGTACTCTAACCCCCTTGCCAAACGAGACCTCCAAAGAGCGGCTCCCATGAAGGACGTTATCTCTACCAGCAAGGTAGATCATCCCTCTTCTCTTTTGTTTACACATGTACTTTAGTTTATTTAAGGATGACACTCCCCCCAACCTTTGCTTACACAAGCCATGGCTAACCGAATCCTAGGGTGCCTTCCAACAATCTTATACCATGGAGGAGTGTCTATTGCAAAATTAAGTTGCTTACTGATGAATCAGGGCAAAACATGTGAAGAGAATTATTAATGAAAGTTGATTAATTGGGGCTGGGAACCCCGTTGCCAGCTCTTATTGCAAAATTATAGGATAAGCGGATGAAGCCACTAGTCCATTAGTGGAAGGCTGCCTAACAAGACTGAAAGATAAAACACCACATACTTCCTCATGAGCTATAAAACATTGACACAAATAAGAAGTAATAAATTTTGAATTGTTTAAAGGTAGCACATGAAGTATTTACTTGGAGTGGCAGAAAATACCATGCAGTAGGTAGATATGGTGGACACAAATGGCATAGGTTTGGGTTCGGGTTTGGATGCACGAGAAGTATTCCCTCTCGATACGAGGTCTTTGGCTAGCAAGGTTAAATAGCAAGCATAGGAGTTGAGGGAAACAAACAAATATACATGTGATAGACATAATCATGCATCTTTCTTGTAAGCACAAACAACTTTAACTTTAGAATACTAAGCTAAGAGCTGATAAGAAAGATAATAACATCTTCTACATGTATTTCCTCTATTCTTCTTAAACTCAAAGTGTTGTTGCTATTGACCATTGCTAAGTTTGCCAAAACCAAATAGATTTACTCAATGCTCCCAAAGTGGTACCAATACTAAAATCAAGATCAATCATATAGTAGAAATTGCAAACTAAAATAAGGTGTGCAATATGTAAATGATAAGACTTCTCATTAATATTCCATAACGATAACTCACACCAAGGGATACATAGACAAACTAAAGGAGAGATACTTCCACACTGCAACCCATCTTATACGATAACTTCCCTACTCATGATATGACACTACTTGATAGTAAAAAGTAAAAGGTAGTGATGATGTGATACCGCAGCTAGCACTCCCCCAAGCTTGGAACAAACCAAGGGGATGCCAATACCGATGATGAATCAATCCTTTGGCGATGGTGGTGATGAATTCCCGTCTTCAGACTTCCAAGATAGAGGCTCTCCATCAACAAATGACATCTTGGTCTCGGGAATCCTGAAACTAGCAGCACGGCTTATGTGTTTAAACCTGTTTTCATACTCACGAGTTCTGATTATGAACGTCATAGAGTTGAGCTTGGAGTTTGTTGGTGGTGTCGTGAAGTGAGAGGATGTCGCCCCATAGCTTTGCGGTTTCCTTCTCGTGTTCAGCAATGAGTTCAGACACAATCTTGTGAAAGATATCCACTTCACGCTCGGCCATCTTCTTGTAATTGAAGACCTCTTGTTCTAGCTTCTCCATCCTGTCTTCCAAGCTTCCTTCTCCTTTGGGACCTTGAACATCTTTGATCTGCAGTTTTCCCTCGACGAGCATCAACTCCTTTGGGTGCATCCTCAGCTCCTCCATGTACAAGTTGCCAACATCCTTGCAGGAGTTGTCCTTCGGAATTCCCGACGAAGACATGATGGCTCTAGATCCGAAACAAATCTCGGCGGAAACAACTTGAAACAAAACACGTCGAGAAAACGATATACGGACCTCCAGGGGTCCGGGGGATTATATAATAAAAATTTTCAGAACAAACGGAAAGTACCAGGTCGAACCAAAGTCGGAAAGGGGCGACGAGGCGGTGCCCTCATAGGTCGGCGCGGCCAGGCTGGGGGCCGCGCCGGCCTATGGGGGCACGCCCTCGTGCGTCTCCTCCACTCCGTTTCGATCTCGTAATTTTTCATATTTTCCAAAAACAGCAAAAATATTGTTCGGAAAGTAAATTGCGAACTTTTCATTACCGATCTTGTTACCTATTCAAAGTCGAGTTCGGCGGATCTGTCAATTTGTCCCTTGATGAAAGCCTCCAGGTAGCAATGCAT